>NC_056745.1:813304838-813344838 GCF_019279795.1 Protopterus annectens
GATCAGATCAAACACAGAGTACAGCATTCCCTTTATGATGTACCTCATCAGACATATCAGACAGTTAGAAAGACTCCAGATGTTTCTAACATAGATCATGAAACTTCCTAAGCTACTACAAAAGACCAGAAGCACAGTCCCTCTTTTCTGTGTAATTTAGGCTCCTCAGAGGAGGACCTTTCTTTGCATTCAGGGTCCCAGTAGTCCAGGATCTGTTATAACTTCACAAATCAAACAGTCCAACAAACACCAGAGCGAGTAATCAAAAACTGCTTTTCCTAGATTAAAAAAACAAGGTAGAAAGACAGATTCAGCACTCACTTTCTCCCACACCTCTGAAACAAACTTCTCCTGCAGATAAAGCAACGTGATACATTATCTTCCTTAAAATTGGACCTGGCTAATTGGTTGAGTAATCATAAAATCATCCTGGACTTGACTGACCTAGCCATCCTTTTTAGGATAGGTGTAATCTTGGGTGGGAAATGTCTTTATGGCATAAAGGACACAAACCGCAGTAACCTTGAACTTCTTATGATCCTAAGATCTTATTATCCAGTATGTTCCTACATCATATATCACAGGTAAGGATCATTGTCTGCCCTTCACTTAACATTGTTGCATGTCAGCCATTAATCCTTCCCACATTTCATGTATACCTGGCATTCCACATCTCAACAAGCTAAGCTTTAACCACTAATAAAGATCAATTTTTAAAATGAGCCCATATATTCATGCTTGGCAGAAATTCTTCAAAAAGTGCACAAACCTATTTCACCCCTCATACCAAAGGAGGACTTTCAGACTTACTGGGCTAACTATAGAAACATACAATGTTACAGAATGAGGATATCTTAATGACCACTGTATCAAACCGATAGTGGAAGAAATCCAAAACATTTCTGGTTGGGTGGCAAAACATCTTTTTCACCTTTTAGATCAAAACAGTCCAATCCTTTTTTTCCTGATTAGTTTTGCAGAAATAGTTGAACAATTCATTGCCCTTTTTGACATACACCACTTCAGCCACTACTACTATCAATTTCTGCACCAGAAACTGCATCCTTCTCATTTTTCATAGTGTGAACACAACACTAGCAATATTAAAAATGCTGACATTTAAACTATGCTCATTGGCAGATTATTTTGTAGCATTGTCTTTTAAAGATGGCTGCTTCCTCCTTCTTTTTCTGCATCTCTGTTCTGGCAAACTGTTGTATACTTAAACACTTTTTCTTAACTCTAGAAGTTAGTAATTATTAGCAATAATAATCCTTTTACATACTATATGCTTCTCAAATGTAGTCAAAAACTATCAATCTGATGCTGTTTTGCTGCTGATTTCAAAACTATTAAGTGAAAATGTACACTGGCATGTTAGTTATTATCCCAATCCTAACATGGACTTCATTCTGGTTAAGGAACTCACCAGAGGTGTAGCTAGCTATTTTGGGTCATAGGGCCACCCCCCCAATAAAGACCACAAAAAAAGTAGCAAACTGCTGTGGCTGCAGTTTATGCCTGTCACACACACACCTCTATAGTGCTTCAGCATGAATGTAGTACAAACATTCAAATGTCAGTATTGAACTGACAACTGATCAGCTTCCGCCAATCACTCTTCCCTAACACATTGCACCCTGAGTGGATGCCGTTTTCACCCCATAATGGCTATGCAACATTTCTTTTATACAAAAACAAATGCATAATTACAGCACTTAACCATGCCAATGTTGTTGTCACTTTACTCCTTGATGTGAAAATGCATTGCCTACTTTTTGTCATAACATGTATTCTCTTCTTCTGCCTGTTCTTTTGATAGGTGTTTTATTTTTGGTGCACCGCATCTTCTGTTGAAACCAGCTACGCCACATTCATCACTGTTTATTACTTCTTTATGTGCCCTATATTTCTGTCTGTTGGCTTTGTGCATGCTTTGTATATTTGCAGTTCTTTTGCATTTACCAAGAAGAACCCATATTTTACTGCTAATATAGTTACTTTTCATTGTACATTCCTGTACCTTGAACCTACATCTGTAGCTTTCCATCTGAGGTTGAGCAGCAGCAATCCCGATGCCTTGTCAGATTTTCCTTTCCCGGAAACAGTCTGAGAAGCATATGTCTGTTCCACCTGACAACTTGGAATTCTATCACCAAAGACAAGAGGGTAATAGTTGCAACATCTACATGGTACAACATTCCCTTGAAAACCCACCTAGTTGTAACAGTCTTGCCATTGGCTGATGCACCACCATGTAAAAAAAAGTACAAGTTGCAAGGTCTGCAACCACCTAATTAAAAGAGCTATCAAAGAGTACCTACCATGCCATAAAGATTAGAGATAATTTTTTTCAATTTCCTTTTTATAGTATCCAAAAAAGACAAATGACATCAGACAAATTTTAGACGTAAATTTTCTCAACACTTTTGCCCAGAAGCAAAACATTTGAATGATCTCGGTGCTATTGATCTTTCCTTGAGGGTGACTCTTTGTGCCTTCTGGGCCTCTGATGTGCCTACTTACACATCGCAATCACTAAGGATTTAAAGAGGCTCTTCTGTCTCCAGGTGGGAGCCAGGTATTATTATTATTATTTCTGGACACTGCTGTTTAGATTAATTTCAAACCCCAAAATGTTCATCAAAGACAATTCAGTGATTGCCAGCCACTAGATGTTGCAAGGACTCAACATCTTTACACACATGGAGAGCTGGCTCTTAGTTGCTTTTTCAGTTCAGGTGCTGAGCTTTTTCAAGACATCCTGTTTCAGAACAGTGCACTCACTAGGAAGGAATAACTGTGAAGCTAACAAATTCCCAGACAACCATATCATAGCTACTGGCATCCATCTGCTGCTAATGAGACATGATGCACTGCCATGCATACCAGCCTCTAGAAAAGGTAATTTCTACACAGATGCAAGTTTCCAAAATTGTCAGTTCTTATAGTGCTTAAAAACCTTAGGGTTGATAGCTATTGCTGTTCATATGGCTCTTCATCATAGACTACACATGAGAGTGCATCAGTGAGCAGTCAGGGTTCGGTGTTCTCTGAGTTCTAGCCATATAATTCATTTAATAATGATAACCAGATCCTGAAAACAATAGCTTCAATGCTGGATGGTACTGAGCAATTTATAGTTCAGCAATTCCTGCCAGTTGTCTACACCACAAGCACGAGTCACCACCTAGCTAGGTCATCTGATGCCCTGTACTGGCATCAAGTCAAAATTGAAAACAAACAAAAAAAAAAAATAAGATCATCCCAAAGTTAAACACCAAAATAAAAAGGACTTCTATGGTCCTGTAGCTTTAACAAACAGCTTGTTACTACTACATGCACTTGCTCACATTGCTTCCATTGTGTCCACAGGCGTAGTGTCAGCATTCATTTATGAATCCAAGATATTCTCTTGTACCCCCAACTGCTTGTCCCCAGGGCAGCCACCCTGTTCACCTCATCTAGTTCTGACATGCCGACAGTGTCTGGACTTCCTTCATATCAGATTTACATATTAGTGCCCTAGAAATGTGGGAGGTCATGCTTACACTATTATGACTTCAGGATTCCTTTCTCCATAGTGAGATTGCATTTCATTTGGACAGCATTCCAGTGGTTTGGTATACCACAAACCAAGGATAGACCTTATCCATGGGAATTTGGGATGGGCAGCCAATCCAATCTTTTTCTATTTACTAATTACATTCCAGTCTCCTACAAAGCAATCTTCAGTCTGGCCCTAATGGACCTGTTGCACATCCATAATGCAAATAGTATCAGAAACACCTGTTCCAGGAACCTAAACCTTGCCAGCAAAATAAATAGGACATGCTGGAGGGACAAGTATGTGTCTCAGAGGGTCTCCCTTCTCTGGAGTAAGCTTCCCATCCATGTGAAGCAGAATTCATCCCTGCAATTATTTAAGTGAAACTTGGATCAGTGGGTGGGGAACAATAAATATTCCCCTGGTCTGGAACTTATGTCTCTATTAGAGAATGTAATCTTATAAATGCTTCCATACCAATGTCCAAGTATATATATTCCCACAAAATCCCTTAGGATCCAAAACCTGTCAAATATTACTGGGAAGTATGGCTAGGCTTACAAAGGCTACTTAGGTCGATAGCCTAGTATTCTACTATGATACTATGAAAGGACTGTATTTTCCTTGCAGACAATGTAAGTAGTGATTCATCAGCCAGTCTACAAGCTGCTTTTCCAATGAGATAAGCCATATTGCAGCCTTTTGTGTTTCTGAATCATGCCAAATACAGCATTTATTTCCCCTTGATTGTTCTTCTGGCAAAGCATTACAGAGATATTATAGTAAACAGATGGCTTCCTGGATTACTTATTAACCAATTTCATCTGATGAAGATGTTCATCCAGAAAGCCAGCTACCACATGGTGAAATTCCTCCACACATACCCTTATTAGCCTTGAAACATGGTTATGCCTGTTGCTACCCTAACTTCTGGCTTTGTGTCTCTATCACTTCAAAACTCTTGTTTACCAACTACTCAGGCAAACTTCACCTGGACATTCACATCCTCATTCTCCCTGCTTGGCTACTCCATTTCCAATAGTTGGCAGTAACTCCTTCTCTATGCAAGTAATGAAACACATTTCATCTCCATAAATGCCATATGTTAGAAATGCATGCAATGACAAACGACTCCTCTTCTCCTTGAAGGTGATTTGGTTGTTGCACCTTCTGTTGTAGATTATCTTTCAGATATATTTGATTCAGGACCGAATTGCTGTTATTTCAAAGTCCATCGTGATGCTAACTTGGATTTCTACATATGATTAGACTTTTCTTCTTTTGCATCACCTAAGGATTAAAAAGTTTTGAAGTGCATTTTTCTTCAAAGCCCCCTGCCTCCTGACCATTCCTCCTTGGGACCTATACTTGATGTCAGATAAGCTAACATTGCCCATTTGTGACCTTGCTGCATCAGTCTATGTAAACACCTTTCATGAAACACTTTATAGTTAGTATCAGTGACATCTGGTACAACAGTTTCTGAGATGCATGCCGAGTTAGTTGATTTACGAAGGACAAGGTCAGTTTCCGAAGTAACCTTTCTTTCACTCCTGAAGTGATTAATAAATCCATCTATTTTTCTGTTTCATCCCAAAATATATTAAACAGTGAGAGTATCTTTTCCATTGTATGAATGTGGACCTATAAGTGAGTTCTTATGTGAAAAAGGCAAATGTTATTCAGTCAACCAGCTATTTATATCATGTTCTAAAGTGATGTTTGGAGAACAAGTGCCTGAGTTTACTGTTTCTGAGGGGTCACCTAACTCCATCCAATTTGTATAGGACACCTTCCAGTTCAGCAGCTAAGGCCCAATCTGCTAGAGAAATTGCAACTTCTACAGCATTCTTCAGGCATATATCTTTGGACGAGATTTCTGTAGCAGCTACTTGCTCTTAGTTCTTATGTCCAAAAATCACTATAAGCTGGGTGTGATGTCCTGATCCAAGTCTTTGTATGGGGCTACTGCCTTATGGCTGATTTTCCCGTCAGTATATCTTCCCAGATGAATATGGATGGATTCTGTACTGCTGTTTTTAAGATGGGGCTTCTTTTAACAGATATACAAATGAAAACATTATGTACCTATTTTCAGCTGAATTGGGTTCTCCATACCTCAGACCAATTGGTCTTAACTATACTGAATACAGAAAATGCAATGAAATTCTAGCAGTTTCTTCCCTTCACTGGCACACCTTTTGTGCCCTGGAATTAGCTCAGGTGAATCTTTATCAGCATCCGGATTGTAAAGCACTAGAGAATGCATTGCAGGCAACAGAGAAGGGTTTACTATTCAAGACTTTCTTCTCATTCACAGAAGGGAAACCTAAGATTGTCTTTATCAGCACCACAGCTGATTAAACAACTAACAAAATATGTTTCAGAGTTGCAATAGGGAACTTGTTCAAGTTAGCTTAAAGGTTTTGGTACTTGATTCAGAGACCTGAGGTACAGACATATCAGTGATGTCAATAATCTATGACCTCAAGGCGTTCCATTCAACCCCACAATTAGGCATGTAAAACAAACTGAATGATAACACTAAAGTGATGTGGTACATCAACAGCTGGGGATAGGAGTACCACTCCTACCCTCCCTGAAAGGAAGCCAACAATTCATGGTGCCTAGCCATCACATTGAATATAAACCTACAGCAGTGCATATCTCCATGAAACAAAATGTTGTTCTTGTGCATTATATGAGCAACAATGTTAGCAATCATCATAAAATGAGGTTAAACACAGGACTATTCTTGCAGATTGCAAAATAATGGGGCATACAAGAAGTGGATCTGTTTACATCAAAAGCTGAAAGCAACTGCAGGTTTGTGTACCCTCCATCTGTGTAACATTGTTTTGTATAAAAAATGTCTTCCCATTCATTTGGAGCAGGATCTGCTTTATACCTTTCCTCCTATACAGCTTGCCACAGAAGTGCTTTTCAAGGTAAACATGAGAGAATTCATATCTCATTCTAACATCTCCGATTCACCAAGTCAAGGATGGTGCTACTAGCTACTGAATGTGCCTGGTGAAGAACCCACATCTCTTCCCTATACCTACTGCCATCTGATGCAGAACAGAGGGAACCTGATCCACAGTAATCACAAATCCTTAGAACTCAAGGCAGTTTCCAATCCACACCTGTTGTCTCCACAAGCAATTCATATTCTAAAGGAAGCCAGGAGGCACACCCATAAAACAGCCTTCTGATAAAATGGAATTGTGTCATCCTCTTGGGGTAGTAACAAGACCTGGGCTGCAGCAGCTCCAACATCCCTCAAAACATTTAATATCTCTTAAACTTGTTTTAGAGGCTGACATACTCTTCTCTACTGTCAATGTGCAACGCTTAACCATTTATACCTATTTGTGTGTTTGTTTGCTTGCTTGTTTGTTTATTAATCAGCTAGATGGACTGGTCAAAAAATCCTTTCAGAATGAGAAGCATATAACTCATTCATTGATCCAATAACAGTTACAGACATTAAATAAAAAACATGATTATATATTTAATAAACACACATTTGAGCTAGCACTAAAATATTATTCAATGATTATCTAATTATTTACTTAAGCCAATGAAAACTGGGTCATGGGGAGCTGCAGACTATTCTAATACCAACCAGCAAGTTAGGGGAACAATCCTGAATAGGCTGCCAACCTATCATTGTAATAATACCCATTTGTTAAGCAGGTAGGCCCACTGAACACACAACAGTTTTGAGCTTTTTTCTGGTTAATTGGGTAACTTGTTTAAGTCAGTTTGTTCGTTTTCTATTGTTTATATATATATATATATATATATATATATATATATATATATATATATATATATATATATAAATATATATATAGATAGATATATAAATTGCACTTTATTCATCTGCTTTTACTGTATTTGTGTTTCTTCCTACTTTATTACTGGGGGCATTGACTACAACTCTGATCTGCGATATATAACAATAAGTATCCTTTTCTGTGTCTTTAAACTGATTTTTTGAGTGTATCTGCTTTATTTTCTGAAAAACAAAACAAAAAAAAATATATATATATATATATATATATATATATATATATATACTTGCTTCCTGCCTTTCTAAGCTAGTTTAGCCAGTTTTCAGGTTAGTGCTAAATGCAGGGCTGTGTTACAAATCTCTGTGTTTGCCCATACCTTACTTGGATAGAAGGAAGTTTCTCTGTTCACCTGTGAGAGAGGGGAGCTTTGAGCAGCCTATCTGTCCCTAAAGGAGTGGTTTCAGCCCAGAAATTAGTAGTTTATTGGCCATTTTGGGCTCATTTCTATCTCTTTCATTTCCCTGCTATAAATACCGTATTTGCCCGGTTTTGCGTGCCGGGCAGCGCTTGTTAGCTAGGATAAAACTATTCCCGGTTCCATAAAGTCTCCTCTTCAATTTTTCCCTTGGAACTAGACAAACTTTCAACTTAAGCACTCAAGCCATTAATTTCTCAGACCGGCAGCTACTCAAAACTTATAGCAAGCACTTATAATCCCTAGCACTAGACCCTCCTGTACTGTACAGAAGGACAAGACTCTTTATTCGACCTTACCAGCCATCCAGTAAAACAGTTCACTGTACCTATCCAGGCACGTCCAAAGGACAGTTTCAGGTGTACTCTCCAATCCAACTGGTGAATCTGGGCATTTTGAGGCAATGTTACAACTGCCTCATGTACACAGACAACTCCTTCCTCCTACCACCAAACACTAATACATGCGAGAGATGCAGTTATACAGTCAAACTAAAGGCTAAGCTCTCTCAACCCAAGACTGGGTCAGACAGTCAAGAGGAGAAGGGAAATACTTGCATCACACCACCAGTCTTACATAGACCCATTAAACCAGCTCCGGCAAAAAACACACATAAATACATGAAAACATACTCAGAGGCTCTAAATAAAAATCTGCAAAACCAAGAGAGACCTCCAAAGCAAACATCCAAGCAACCTCCACCCTGCAACACAAACCATGAAACACATACTTCACAAAACCAGTGTGCCATGCAATCACAGCCCTTAAGGCAAAATAACATACCCAACATACTAGTAATAGGTGACTCTATAGTCAGGCACACTGACGTCCCACTCACTAGGCTGAATAAGGAGAAGGTTACTGTTAGCTACCTGTCGGGTGCCAGGATCTGCCACATAACACAAGCACTCAGGTCACTCCAGAACAAGTACAAATATGACTCTGTCATTGTCCATGTTGGTGTGAATGACCTAAGCCGTACCTCCCTGGACTACATGAAGAGAGACATGGAAGAGCTCTCTGATCACATAGCCCGGGGCGGTATGACCCTGACACTGAGTGGCATCCTACCCTCACCAAGAATGATACCACGGTATAAAGAAAAAAAATTTCGATTTCAACAATTGGCTCAGTTTCTGGTGTCATTCAAAGGGGATCCAGTGTCTGTCCACTTAGGATGACATGCTCGACAAGCCACGCTGCTTCTTTAGAGACGGCTTGCACCTGTCACCCTTAGGCTTTCGAATACTGGCCAAGGCTCTTGCCACCTCCATAGTGCCTTTTTTAGGCAAGGCTCAAAAGGCAAACCCACTGCCGTAAATAGCACAAGTAACAAAAAACTGAGGGTAATGCTACTCAATGTCAGAAGTCTAAACCTCAAAATGCACGCACTCAAGGCATACCTCAGTATGGAGAAAATCGATATATGTGCAGTAACAGAAACCTGGTTTAAGGCTCCAGAGAGCACCCCAGCACTACCAGGCTACAACTCATACCATACATTTCAGCCACATAACCCAAACCGAAATACAAAAGGTGGGGGCGTATCCATATTCATCAAGGATACCCACACCCCCAGGGTAGTGGCACAGCACGATGCTTCAGAGATCATCCACGTGCAACTAACAATGGGCAAAACTGCAATTCAATTTGTAGCTTGCTACAGATCACCCATGTCCCAGGACCCCCGTTCCACATTTCTGGAAACACTGGGAAACATAAAGGTCCTACCAAGCACCCTAATATTGGGTGATTTCAATTACCCAAACATTAACTGGGAACACTACTCAAGTACTAACTCCCTTGCCCAACTTTTCCTAGAATTTATAAACTCAAATGCCCTGGTTCAACTGGTCAACACTCCCACCAGAGGTGACAACATATTGGACCTGGTCATCACCAACATGGGCGACCGGTGTTCCACACCAGAGGTCAACCACTCCCTGGTTAGATCTGACCATAAACAAATCACTTTGGATATCCATATTCCGCCCCCACCTCCAGACAAGAAAACCACCGTGAAAAACTTTTCAAAAGCAAACTTCACGTTACTTAAGACCGAGGTGGAAAGTTTCAAAGCCCCCATGGTGAAGGATAACACTGTCCAAGCTACAAAATCCTTTACTGATGCATTCTATGGGCAGCTACAAGAATGCATGGATCGTGCCATTCCAAGCAAAACCAAAACTCACTCCTCCAAGAAAAGGAAACCAGTCTGGTGGGCTCCTGCCACAAACAAGCTATACAATAGAAGGAGGAAATTAGTACAGAAAAGAGTAAAATCCCAAGAAGGGAAGACATCCCTGATCAGTATCAGCAAGAAACCACAATCCCTCATAAAATCATCCAAGGCGAGCTTTGAAAGTAAAATTGCCAAGGACTTCAAAGATAACCAGAAGGCATTCTTTAGCTATGTCAAGAATCTAAGTGGCAATTAATAAATCACAAAAAAAGGCAGCAGAGAGGCCACAGTATACACCATTTTTATTGAAGTAGAGTGAGCGCTTTCATCAGTGTTAATCCAAAAACGTCTTCAGACAATTAAAAAACACAACCTGTTACAACTTAAATACTGTCAGGTTGCATAGTCAATTAAGCAATTAAAACCATTTTTTTTTAAATTAAAGATATACTAACAACAATGTTTCACCATTCAAGCCAGAATAAAGGTACAGTTGACATTATTTGCACCATAGTATGTGCTACTGTCTAAAATGTGTTCTTTCAACAACTACACAGACAACCCTAAAACATTTATTTCAGATAAAATTAAATGAAATAATCAACAGTAAAAACCAGTCATAGTCCTTGGAACGCGTATATATATATATATATATATATATATATATATATATATATATATATATATATATATATATATTCTTAATCAATCATTTAAACAATACAATACATATTAACAACAAGCCCTAATTTTTCACACTAATCCAAAGTACATTTATTTATATTAAAAGTATAAATTGAAACACCAAATGAAAAATTATATGGATTGCTTAAATTCAAAACTAGTAAGTGGACAAACATTTGACCATATATAATGAAACAAATAATAAATAATAATAATAATAATAATAATAATCTGCAATAACCATATTTGAGGTAGATTTATCTCCTAAGGGACTTAAGTTTAAGAAGGCATCTAATAGAAATGCAGTCATTAAGCCATGTGGGTATGTAGGCCGATATGCGTACTTGCCATTTCAATTCACATTCCTCCAGTTTGAGCTCCCAAGGCCCACACCTAATATTGTGTTCTACCTGTTGTAGGACAACAAATTGAAATTTATGATTGGGGTGTTCCTTAATATGTCTCTCCAAAGCGTTGGTAGTTATATTCTTACCAATACAATAAGTGTGTTCGTGTACTCTTGTTTAATTTTTCTCTCAGTTTTCCTGATGTAATATGCGTCACAGGAGACACAAGTTGCTGCA
This sequence comes from Protopterus annectens, assembly GCF_019279795.1. Taxonomy (NCBI): domain Eukaryota; kingdom Metazoa; phylum Chordata; order Ceratodontiformes; family Protopteridae; genus Protopterus; species Protopterus annectens. Next base: position 813,316,111 of record NC_056745.1, read on the forward strand.
TAAACCACTTCTTGGGACTCGCAGTTAAACCTGCCCCTTATATGGTACTCTTTCTCCCTCATCTTGACCTTATTTATTGTCCTAATAAATTTACACTGTGGGCATCTGCCACATTTCAACATGCACATACCTCTTTTATTGACCATACTTCTTTCCACTAGGGATTTCAAATTAGGATCCCTTTGGAAAGTCATGAGAGGTAGTTGTCCCAGTTTGGTAGACTAGTATCTTCACTAATAAAGGACCAATTTTTTATTAGAGATGTCTCTAATGTGTCTGGCATCCAAAGAAAATGTTGTGATGAATCTATTGGCTACATTATCATTGGAGCGATCTCTTCTCACTATGTTGCTAACTATCCATCCAGTATGTTCTTGCTCATAGCCTTTACAGACAATCGGGCAAAAGTGACCTAATATTCTCTTCCTATCAACTTCTTCAAATATATTATTGAGGAACCCCAATGGGTAACCTCTTTTTAAAAACACAGATTTGAGAAGTATGCATTCATCTATGAATTCACCGTAACAAGAGATCATTCTAGCAGCCCTAACCGCTTGCCCATTCACTATTGCCTTTTTCTGATGTAATGGTTGGCTGCTGGGGAAATGCAAAAAGGCATGGTTATTGCCTCCTAAACCTGGTGGACTTCTTTCAGACAGTTACCAAGGCTATAAATGAGGGAAAGATGGTACACACAGCCTACCTAGACCTCGCTAAGGCCTTTGACACCATTCCCCATTCTGGTATTATAGACAAGCTCATCAGCCTGAACATAAACCCCTATGTCACAAGATGGGTTGCCAACTGGCTTATGGACAGAACCCACATGGTAAGAGTTGTGGGAGCTAGGTCCAACTCTAAACCGGTTACAAGTGGCGTTCCCCAGGGCTCAGTCCTAGGACCCCTCCTGTTCGGCATATACTTCTCAGAGGTACAGGCAAGCACAGGAGGACTATGGCTGACCAAGTTCGCAGGCAACTGCAAACTAGGGGCTATAATTGACTCTCTGGCTGACATAGGCATCCTCCAAAAGGGTCTCACTGAGACGGATACTTGGTATCAAAATCATGGCCTCAAGCTAAATGCCAAAAAGTGCATAGTCATCCCCTTTGGGGAAAAACAAAGTACCCACAAACTACCACATAGGTGGTAGTCCCCTAAATATGGAAGACGTAATAAGGGATCTGGGGACCCAAGTAGATAGTAATCTCACCTTTGATAATCACATTGCCAAAGTGGTTAGAAAATTCTTCTACCGTGGCCCACCTAATCACAAAAGGGTTCGCATCCAGATCAAAAGAGGTCATTGTGCCCCTCTACTCATCACTCATGAGACCTATCATAGAGTACAATGCCCCATTTGGGATGTACCTTACAAGACACCTGCAACAGCTGGAAAGACAACAGAAGCACCTCACCAAGAGGATCACTGGCCTCAAACAGATGCCCTATGCAGCTCGACTGAAGAAATTCCAGTTGTACTCGGTTGCATACCGCCTACTCAGAGGTGATCTCTGCCTGACATACAAGGCCATGTCCAACTCAGAATTGATGGACTTGCTCCACCTAAAGAAAACCTTATCCCCTCGAGCCACATGCTCTAGGGATCTAAACCTTACCACAACAATAAACAGGATGTGCTGGAAGGATAGATTCCTTTCCCAAAGACTTCCCGTGCTTTGGAACAAGATCCCAATCTACATTAGGCAGAGCTTCTCACTAACACTCTTCAAAAGAAACCTTGATGAGTGGATAGGAAACAGAAAGTTTACCTTGGGGATCATGTCAGTGGCTCTGCTGGACAGAGGCACAGGGAACTAATCTAAGGGGACGGCGAAAGTCAACACATTCTGGCTAGGCTTATAACTTCCTTGGAGCAGATAGCCTAGTACCAACCTATGAATCACTTTTCAGGGGTGATGTGGGAGCAATGTCTGGTTAAGTGACATGCTTAAGGTCACACAGTAGGCAAATGAGGACTAAGGGAATCAAATACTCTACCACAGGAACTACAGCTCATAACCTTATTCAGCTGCACCAACTACCAGACTGCTTTCAAACCTCATGCATTTTCACACAGCAATTTTGAGACGTGGAAGAAAAAAACATGCTGACACAGGGAAGCTGTGTAAATGCTGTACAGGTGAAATTCCAACCTAGTACCAAAAACAAACTGAAAAACCTACTGCCATGAGGCTGCCCAGATGCAGGGAGATATTTTTGTACATACTGCCTGTTTGTATTATGCAATTGCTAAACAGACTTAAAATTTGAGGTAGAGTACAGTTCTCTACAGTAAGTGATAGTAATAAAACTAACTAGCTCTTATTGCTTTTCTTATACCATCTGTCTGTTGAAACTTTATTTTTAATTTGTAAGTGCAATACTGTATGCTTAATTTTCTAAGAAGATTGCATATTTTTTAAGTAAAGAATTTCATTATAAACTTCAAAATGTTACAGGCTCAGCAGCATGAAAAAATGCAGAGAATATAAATAAAATGCTCAAGAATATTAATTAAATGAAATAATGAGCAAACCAGCTCGGGTGTCATAGAAGGTAAAGCCCTGACCATGTCTCAGGAAACTCAAGTTTAACTACTAGCTCAGACATTTGACAGAGCTGACAGGGGAAGATGGGCATGACCACCCAAGAGAAAGGCAGAACACAGTTCACCACATGTTGCCACAGTCCTTCTGAGGAGGGGTGGTGATGTACAAGTTGGGGCCTGGGGTGACATTAATATCAACAACCTTGATGATAGATTTCAGCATGTGTTTGTGTAGAAGCACACTCACAAGGGGAAGACGACTGCAGTAATGTGGATGTCATGTACCCCTATCAAAAGGATTAGGCTAGATTATTACAAATGCCCTCATTGTTGAGATGCTGATTAGGGCACAAGAAGCCCTCATGGCTTCTTGAATGATGACCTCTCCAGGTGTCTCTCACCCCTATTCTGTACTGAGGTAATTTCCTAGTATGAGGGAACAAATAGGAAAAATTCAGATGGGAAGGCTTGATGGCCAATAGACATGGGGGGTGTGCAAAAATCACAGAAACACTTTGAAAGGATGACTAATGACTGATTGGAAAAGTAATTGAAAGTTAGGAATCAAGGGTGGATACTTATCACAGATTGCATGCTGTGGCAGGGCTAGCCACTTGATGGTATAAAATATGGGTCTAGATGATTTAGTTGTGTTGACTAATGTTGCCAAATGTGCATGGGTATTTGCCAGTGATAAGGGGGTTGAGGACCTTGCCTACTTTCATATATGCTAGGGAGCAGTGCTAACACTGGGAGGCATATATGTGCCTGTATTAGCCTGACATAAAGCCCAGAAACCCTGGGCCAGTAAGCTACTGGCCATCCAATGTCTTGTTGCCCAACTTGGGTTACCTGGGGTAGCTCTGTTCTCCTAAAGCTGGATGTAAAACCAATCAGCCTGATAAACTAAGAATGGCTACACTCATTGTAGGATCAGTGCTAGGATGCAGCTTGGGAGTGGATGACATAATGGTAAAGAGGAGGATGAACATCTTATGTATCCAGGAGATAAGACGGAAGGGAGGAGCAGCAAAACCACTTGGCTTGGGATCTAGAGTCTGCTACTCAGAAAGAGGACAGTCTAGTAATGGTGTGGGAATTGTGGTGAGGAAGAGTCTTCAGAAGACAGTGATGGATGTCATCAAAATTAATGACAGACTCATGGAAATCAAATTCCAGCCTATTGATAGGGCAGTATTCATAATCTCAGCCTATGCCCAATAGCAGGGTTGTGATAGTAAGGAAAGGAGTGCATTTAGGCAGCAGTTGCAGGACCTACTAGATAAAGGAGGACAATGTGAATTGCTGTTGGTAATGGGTGAATTGAATACACATATCTGGACAAACAGAACAGGATATGAGGACTGCCTCAGTCCACATGGGTAAGCCAACAGGAATAAAGAAGGAGTGGCCATTCTAGACTTCTATCTAGCAAATGGCTTGATAGTAACCAACATATGGTTCAGAAAGAGACAATCACTCGATCACATGCAAGAGTGGTCAACAGGCAACTCAGGTAGACTTCCTCCTAGTAAGGAAAGAGGGGGGTCTATGTTCAGCTACCGAAAGGAAACAGCAATGAATAGCTAAATATTGAATGAAAAACATCTAAAACATACGTTACCAAACACAGCTTTCCCCCTTCAAAAAAAAAAAAAACATTACAACTACAGAGTACCACAATAATAAGGTAAGAAAAGGAAGGTTTTTTTTATTTTTTAAATTTGCCCTTTTTCTCAATATAATGTGATCTCAGAGTTGGTATATATAGTTAGGGGGGTGTAGGAGGAAAAGTCCCACAGCTTGGTTGATTACGTTTGCAATGTTGGCCAGCTATGGTTATTCAATGTTTTTTTTTTTTGGAAAAAGCTGTGTTCAGTAACTTATGTTTTAGGTGCATAGGTTCATAGGCAGGTACTAGACTATCTGCCCGAAGGCATTTATAAGCCTAGCCAGAATGTGTTGGCTTTCGCTGCCCCCCTTAGATTAGTTCCCTGTGCCTCTGTCCAGCAGAGCCACTGAAGTGATCCCTGGGGTAAACTTTCTGTTTCCCATCCACTCATCAAGGTTTCTCTTGAATAGTGTTAGTGAGGAGCTCTGCCTAATGTAGACTGGAATCTTGTTCCAAAGCATGGGAAGTCTCTGGGACAGGAATCTATCCCTCCAGCACATCCTATTTATTGTCGTGGTTCATAGGTTCATAGGTTCATACCAGGCTATCTGCCGTAGGGCATTTATAAGCCTAGCCAGAGTGTGTGTGGCTTTCACCACCCCTTAGGATGAGAATACTATACCCATTAGTTTGCTGTGCCTCCTCTGTCCAGCAGTGACACAGAGATTCCTGGGAGGTAAACCCGATCTCCATCACTTGTCAAGTTTTCTCTTGAACAGAGTCAGTGAGGGGCTCTGCCTCACACCTCACATGGACTGGGATTCTGTTGTGGGGGAGGGAGGTCTGGTGTGATCTGTCCCTCCAGCACGTTTATATTTATATCCGTGTTGAGGTTTTCAAGTCTCTTGCTCTCATGGCTCTTTGGATTTTTGGTTTTTTTGGAGGGAGCATGTTCCGGGTTGGCACACATGACCTGACCTGTCAGGCAGGCAGAGCGGTGGGAAGCTGAGTAGGCGCGGTTCTGCAGCTGGAGTTTCATCAGTTTATCATTTGTTTCATCATTTTTGAGCTTTTTTACAACTGCTGCAGGTGGTTAGGTAGGGTGGTGGGTACAATACTGCTGCAGGGGTGGGGTAAAATGTCATGGTTTGTACATGTGGTAGTGTACTCAATCTGGACATTGATCTGGACAGAATGTGATTCCTGATCTGGTCTCCAAATCTGGATGTCAATCACTTTGGCAAACCACTTTGGCAAGAGAGGTGTCAAAGAACAGTGTACTTGATGTGAGTGTCCCAGATCCTGTTAAACTCTTACCACCTATGTCCTAATTACCGGTTTTGTGGGTTTACCAATACATTTTATTGATCCCACATGTTTTTTGCCATTTTTGGCAAGCCATCTATTGGCATTTTTTTTGGCATCTATCCCAGCTCTCTGTGTCATGTCCAGTGATCTCTTTCTGATGTGCCTCTGATTTGGTTGTCTGTTGTTTGCAATTTTCCAATTGCCTTGCCCACAATAACTAAAAAATCTGCCTGCCACAAAGGCCAAATGGAAAACAAGGTGGGACACAGAGGGGCCCAGGAGGGACACCGTCTGGGGGAGCAGGACTACACACACCTGGACAGCTTGCTGACGTGACCCTTCCTGACATGCCTGCCATCATCATGTCCTTGAAGTGTTTGTTTTTGATTTGCATCTGAGTGGGTTGTGTGTCTGATGATTTTGTGGTTAAGTGGTATGCGAACTGGCCTGCGAACGCCAAGGCTGCCTGTGTGAGGCTGTGAAAAAACAAGGTCCAGGAGTCAGGTTGCTTTCAAGAAAGCCAAATTGGTAAAGACCAAGTCTGTTTGAGTAGGATCTGCCTTGCCAAAAGCCAATTGCCCTAGTTCAATATGATCCTCTCCATAGCTTTCCTTTTCTGTAGGTCCCCAATGTTCAGGGTTATGAGTTCCATTATGATCCTCTTGTCAGCTTGGAGTGGGTGGGCCTTTCAGGGTGCGGAGGCATGCATTTTTGGTAAGTAAGGCCACAAGGCTGTGGAGGTCTTGGATTGCGGTTCCTATGAGTTCATGTAGCACTAAGTAGGGGCCACCAAGGCGGGTTTCGTGGCCATTGATTGTGTTTTTTTTTGCTGGAGAGGCAGTTCAGACCTCACACAGGCTTTTGCTTGGGTTGATAGACTTCTCTCCTCTTAGATAGATATTTGGGGGGAGGGGGGAGGGAGTGAGATGCATATGAACCTGCTTGGCTCTGGGGGGATGAATTGTGGGGTGATTTTGTTTTTTTGTATGTTTGGAAATTACTGAGCATACTTGGGTTTTTTTTCAGTTTTCTGTGCTGCCAGCAATTTTTGGAGTTTCCATTGTCTTTTTGTGATTTTTAAAATTTTTCTCTCAAAGTTGGCCTTGGATGATTTAAATTTCTTTTGTATTGATCAGAGATGCATTCCTTTATTTTTCCTGTTTAGTTTTTTTTAGTATTGTTGTAGAGTTGTTCTCCTATTGTTAGTTGGTTGGGGTCCACCAGACCGGCTTGAGGATTTTGTGCTGGGCTTTAGTTGCTTTTGGTCTCCATTGTTATAGATACCTTATGGCTGAAGGCATTTGTAAGGGTTTCAGCTTGAGTGGGTTTAGCTTCCTTTTGTTAGGGGTTGCTTGATCATACCACACTGGGGTGCTCAGCGTGGAGTTTTGTTTGAGTTGCTTTTTGGCTTCTCTCACTGTGGTCTTTTTTGCTGGATGGGGGAGATGTGGTTTGAAGTGTGAGATTGGTTTGGGGTGCTTTCTGAGAAGGGAGATATACTTCCGATTGTAGGACATTTGTCCATGTTTTGCGATGATCCAGTCTATTATATTTTCTGATCTTGTGGATTAGTGACTAGTTGTTTTCATTTGATGTTTTTATGAACTCCGGAACCTTTGAGCTAGGGAATTAGCTTGGGTTCTGAGTCCCCCCTGTTGTTTTGTTTGGGTAGTTACCACCCAAGATATATGATGTCCAGGAAGACCATGGCCTGCTGTGTGGGTGGAAGGCTGTGTGGAAGTTCCTGAGTTTGAGATGGTGGGTTGTATTCATACTCTCCAGTTTGTTCCAGTTTCCTATGCCTGGTTATCCAGGTTTGTCCAGGAAGGCTGCCACAGTGCTACTGGTTATAGGGATGGATATGACTCCTGCTATTGCTATTTTATGGTGATTTTGATGTTGGTTAGTGATATTGACCCTGGTCTCGTGGGGTGGGGGTATATGCCTAATGGCTCAGTGTGTGGTCTATAGTAGTTTTGATACTCCCCCATCTTTTGAGGTGGATTTTGTGTCTGCATACTGAGGGCTTAAGCATAGACTTGGCATTGAGCAGTATTCTGGCATTGACAGTCTCCATTTGGTTTTCTCCATTTTTTGGTACATTGCAGTATTTTGACACTATCTTTTGAGCACTTGTTTTCTACAGAGGGGGCATTTTGTTGCCTTTGTGATAGGCTTTTAGGCAGTTGAGCACTTAGTTTTCTGCAGATTAGGGGGCATTAAAGGCAACCATCAATATGACAAAACTTTGGCCCAGGGGGACAATGCCACCCCCTTAAAAGGATTATTAATATCCAATTAGGTGAATCAGGTTGCCTGAGGGTTTCTTGGTGAGGATGGTCGCAGTATTTTGTCATCAGTCATACTCAGGGATCAGGGTCATAGAATCCTGGGATCTAGGTCGTGCTGCTTTATGTATGTCTCTTTGATGCTGTATTGGTCATAACTCAGGTCACAATGGTGAGGTTTAGATCCCTAGAGTGTGTGGCTCGAGGGGATAAGGTTTTCTTTAGGTGGAGCATGTCCATCAATTCCGGGTTGGAAATGGCCTTGTATGTCAGGCAGAGATCAACTCTGAGTAGGATGTATGCAACCGAGTACAGCTGGAGTTTCTTCAGTCAAGCTGCATAGGGCATCTGTTTGAGGCCAGTGATCCTCTTGGTGGGGTACTTCTGTTGTCTTTCCAGCTGCTGCAGGTGTCTTGTAAGGTACATCCCAAATGGGGCATTGTACTCTATGATGGGTCTGATGAGTGATGAGTAGAGGGGCACAATGACCTCTTTTGATCTGGATGCAAACCCTTTTGTGATTAGGTGGGCCACGTAGAAGGATTTTCTAACCACTTTGGCAATGTGATTATCAAAGGTGAGATTACTGTCTACTTGGGTCCCCAGATCCCTTATTACATTTTCTGTATTTAGGGGGCTACCACCTAAGTGGTAGTTTGTGTGTACTTTGTTTTATTCCAAAGGTGATGACTATGCACTTTTTGGCATTTAGCTTGAGGCCATGATTTTGACACCAGGTATCCGTCTCAGTGATACCCTTACTTTAGATGTTTTAGATGTTTTTCATTTGCTATTTAGCTGTTTGATGCTATTTTTTTTGGTAGCCGAACATAGACCCAGGAATGGGCAGTAGGGTAGAATCAGTGATTGTAAAGTCATCCCCATTGAAATGGTCAGTCCACACCATAAATAATTAATTGTCAAAATCAGCTGGAAGCAGTAGTCAAAGAAGGCTCTAAGGTAAACAATGACCAGGATGAAGACCTGGTAATTGACTGAAGATAAAACACAACAGCTCAAGGAATTGCTTAGAGCTCTAGCACCTCAAAAAGGAGAGGAAATAGGTGGAGTTGATGAAGAAGAATGACAGCATCTCAAAAGAGCATCTGTGAGGACTACAAAATAGATATGCTGTTGAGCTAGGTATGGAAATAAGGTACATAAGGAAAGTTGGTGGTGGACCGCCGAAGTCCTGGAAGTCATCAAAAGAAAGAAAGAAAGAGTGCATAAAAAAGTGGGAACTAGAAAAGGGTCTATATTATCATATTGCATGCTCAAAAGAGAATGACAGATAATCAACCCCATGTAAGCAAAAGCTTAACTTCAGAACAGTGATTATTTCCAATCGAAAACAATTGCTGTTCCAAAAAAAAAAAAAAAAAAAAACAGTAGAACATTATTTAACACCCCCCCACCCCCCTACTTAAATATACCAACTCTGAGATCGCACTACAGTGCTGAAAAGGCAAAGTAGTAAAAGCGGCCAAACAAATTCTTTCCCAGGGAAAGAATTTTCTGAAACTCCGCTTCGCTATTTTGCCTTTTTGCAGTTTACTGTTCGACAAAGATGCATTCAACAACCTGCATTTGTGATGGCATAATAGGTAACCATAGAAAAGACTGAGCAAGCTAGGAAGGAAGACTGGTTGGCTAACAAAAAAGCTAGAAAAGGAGTTGCAGTAACAAAGAACAAAGCATCAGAGGCACTCTGCCAGCATCTGAAAAGTAAGTCCGTAGATGGCACAAAGCAACTATATCAGGTTGCAAGGCAAAGACAAAAAGAAAACAGTGAGAGAGTCTTCATTAAGGATGCCAGCAACAACCTGCTCCACGGGACATCAAAGGCATTTTGAAGGAATACTTCCAGCAGCTTCTAAATGGAAAAAAAAAAAGATGCACAGGAGCTGTACTGCCCAGAAACAGCCTACAATGAGAGAAGAAGAGGAGCCCACCATAGGAAAAAGTAGGAACAGCACTAAGGAAAATGAAGTCAGGGACAGCCGTAGACTCAGATGAGGTCACAGGAGATATGATAAAGATGCTGTGTGAGAAAAGGGAGAAATGTCTCCTGAGGGTACTCATAGCAGTGGGGAGAGAAAGGAGTATCCCAGCTGACTTGGAGACTAAGCATACTAGTAACAGTGTTTAAGAACAAAGGGGACATTCACAGCTGTGAGTAGTACAGAGGCGTCAAACTGCTGTCACATTGCATGAAAGTTCATGCATAGTAGTACAAATTAAGATGGGAGATGAGCAGTTTATATTCAGATCAGGATGCAACACAACTGTCCCAATTTTTGCAGTGAGACAGATAGTTGATAAGAAGTTAGATATGATGAAGGAGTCCAACTAGACATTCCAGGACTTGGAGAAACCATATGACAAGGTCCCAAGAAAGCTGACTCGGGTAGTCCTGTGGCGGTTTGAAGTCCTAGAAACATTGGCAGAATTAGTGCAGGCTATGTAGAAGAACCCAAATGACTCAAGTGCAAACAGTGTTCAGTCTCACAGTTGGGTTCCAAGTGGGATTGGGTGTGCACCATTGTTCAGCTCTGAGCCCACTGCTGTTCATACTGATGATGGGCTACATTAGCAAAGAGGTCGGAGGTGACAGATTAGCAAAACTGCTGTATGCAGAAAATGTGGCATTAGAAGCAGACTGAAAAAGAACTTCAGGAAGGGATAGGGGAATTAAATGCAAAACTAAAGGCACATGTGATGAAACTGACTACAGATAAGACAGTTGTAATGGCAGAAAATAGTGGAATTCAGAAGATGCTGAGAATTGAGACAGAGGGGAAAATAGTGGAACAGGTTTACAACTTCAGGTATCTTGGACAAGTTGTTGAGGAGAAGGGAAGACTGAAGGAGGAGGTCAAAGCTAGAAGCAGAGGGGCTGCAGCTCACATGTGGAGAAAAGCAGAAGATTTGGGTAAGAACATTTGGAACAGACAGGAAGAAGGCAAGAGGAAATTAAGGCACCCAACAAAAGAGGTGGATGGATTGTGCGAGAGAAGAACTGCGACAGTCAGGTGGCAACAGTTGAAACAACACCCTGACCCCATGTAGAAAATGGGAAAAAGGGGGTTGATGATGATGATGTTGAGCTAATGGTAACCAATGCAAAATTTGCAAAACCAGTATTTAGCTAAGTAATGGCAGGGTGGGTGAGCACAGAATAAAATGCAAAAAAGAAGGATGCCCCGACTAACAGTATAATTGACTAGGGCAGTGTCAGCTAATTCTGAGGTTTCCTGGATGAGTAATGCTGATACAGAAACTGCCAGTAACATGTAAAATATTACCTGCCTAATTTTCTTCACAGCAGCTGCCTTTGTAGGTCAGATTACCAAAGAACTTACATTACTTTCTTCATTATAATTCAGAAATCACATCAAGTTGAGTCCTTGGCAAAAAGTAGGCACACATATGTAATAAACAAGAGGGTACAACTAAGAAGCACAGACTAATTACTATGAGATGGCAGCATTCTAAAACACTAGCAGTACTGGCCACCACCTTCCAGTATGATAAATCAAACATCAGAAGAACAAGAGTCAAAACAATACGTCTGACTGACATTTCTTTTAACAGTACTGATAGGTAAAGGACTGTATTACTATGATAAAATCATTTCCTACTGTAAGAGCTCTAATCAATGCTAATAAAATGCTTTTTTTCTATTTCATCTCCAAATGCACTGAGCTACTTAGTAGCAGTACTATTGATATGGCAGCTTTGTTAAACTTCTCTAAGCAGTTTCAAGGTCACAGTTATTTTTATAGTTAAATTCAGTAGTATATCTGGCAAGCAGTACTTGCAGCAGGATATTTCATTATTAACTGCTAGAGAATTACCAGTGTGATATACTTCAACAGCTCTTTAACTGATTGAATTGTCACGGAGTCAGATTTTGTGTTTAAAAGTAATTCTTTCAATGCCATTTGCTCAGCTATTCATAGCATTTATCTCTATAGTTATTTTAATATGAGTGGCCATTAACTTCTAGTTTTGTATTTAATTGGACTGAGAGGTAGTTTGCCTTCTCCCTGATTTGCTACAGTACTTTCTTAGCTTGGTAGAGTGCTTTATTATTTATTAAAATGACCACATCTAATCTCACTAAAAGTTTGTAATTGTAAGGGAGGCAGGAGTTATTTCCAATATGGTATAAAGTTCTGCAACTATTTACTGTTTAAGTAAAAATATGGTGAGTGGACAGATGTCCACATATTACCAAAATTACTACTGTGAAGAATGTACTACAACAATGATCCTATAATCAATTATCTACTGTTATTGTAAGTCCCTCACACAAATGGATCCTTTTGTGCCCCTTTTTATATACAAAGGCATGAGATAAAAAGATGTAAAGATGTAAGAGCAATTCTGGAGTTCAGAGAATGGTAAATCACCAGTGGCAGCTGGTGACTTCAAGGGAGGGGGGGCAGAGGAGAGCTGAATAGGAAGAGGTGTGGCCAACTAGAAAGGGGTGAAGCTATGCTCAAAACCACAACAACTGGAAGTTTAATTAAATACGCTGCCCTGGGTGCCAAACCGTCATTACGAGAGTCCAATCAAGACAAAATGAAGTGTAGAAGAAAAAATATTTCAATGCATTGGCTACATGACAGCTTATTTAATATCTAGATGGAAACACAAAGGTTGTGAGGCATGAAGAAATAAATTACTTTTTAAATACGTTAGTGGAATGCCAGTCAAAATCAAGTATAAAAAAACAAGCAGCACTCAACTCAAACCACTTCTCCTTGCAGTGCAGTTCTAATTATAATTTATATTCAGCTTTATAAAATTGCCAAGTAGCATGCTGAAAGTAGCAATCTCTGTGATACCCCCCCCTTGTAAAAATGTTTCTTAAAAAGACCGGCTTCCTTACAACAATCTACTTGTTTCATGGGGAAGACATGGTCAAAGTAAAAAATGCAAACAAGAAACAAGCTCAAGATAAATTGCTTAAAGGATTACTGCACAAGTTATGGACCACACATGATAGACTGGCATTCTGTTTAGTTTATGGGTAAAGCCTGCAAAGATGACTGCAAGTCTCCAACAAATGTAATGAGCATCTGAAAATATTGCAATACTGTCCTTTATTACAAATACTGTCATATGCATTTCAATACTTAAGACTTATACGTTATCTAGTTATGTAAATATTCTCTGCATGGCAACAACAAAAATGCTTTCAGTTTTGGTAATTCTTTAACAGTATGCTTATTAAAGCTTACTTGCTTCTTATAATCTCTGACAAGCTTACCTGATAGTCATTAAAGCATTGCTACTTAAACACAGAGCAAGAGGGCACTGCAATAGCATGCATTTTCTGAATAATAAGAAGCATAAATCAACAGTATAAAAATATGACAGATAAACAGAACATTCTGCAAAATCAAGGACAGATGAAAAGCCACTGTCATACTTGTGTCTACCTTGGATTGGGGAATACTCTGCACACTTACACTGCATAACTGCTCCTTGCCTTGCTTGGACACATCCAGAGTCACTACATGGGGGAGTGGGGTGCAACAAGTATGTCACGATGTGAAATGTTTCTGGCTAACGGTGATGGCTCTGACACTCATACCTCTCAACCTTAGAGCAAGAAATCTAGACAAAGCCATACATAGAAGTGAGACCCACGCCCAAAAATAAGGAACATTTTTAAATATTGCTTTTATAAACTTAGAAAGATAATAGAATAGTAGTAGGTCTTGCATTAGTATAAATTTTCTGAAGGGTATGAAATCTGAAACTCAAATGTCTGCCATTATTTTCTAACTTCAGTCTTTAATGATCTGCCACTAATTTGCCAGAAAACCACAATTTTATGAAAAATGGACCAAAAATGTGGTGCAAAAATATAAAATTGACACAGAATACAGTTGGGAACCTGTCAATTGAAGGGACACCTTTTTAATATTAGTACTGTTAACTTGAGCAGCTGACAAAATAAGAGAATCTACATGCATTTCTGAAATAAAAGTAATCTATAACTCTGATCATTACAGTTATTTATAACTGTAAATCCTCCACGTTTTCTTCCAAAAATTGCCATTTGCAGAGAGATTATTAGAGGAAGAGCAACATTTTGAGCCACAAATGGGGACAGTTGAGAGGTTTGGATATTCCTAATTTTATAAAGCAATTTATTTGCAAGTACCTCTCAACATCTTAATGCAGGAAGTCTGGACAAGGCCAAATATATTGGGGGAACATACAAGCAGTACTAAAATTTCTCTTGTATAAACTTAAGACAGTTGATAGAATAACAGGTCTTGCTTTAGCATGCATTTTTCTGAAGGTTATGACGTCTGAAACTCAATGTCTATCATTATATAATGACCTCATTCCTAAATGATTTGCCAGAAAATCACAAATTTTATGAGGAACAAACCAAAAATAAGAAGCAAAAATCTATTCATTCTGCAAAAATCTGGGCAGTTGAGAGGTATAGTTCAGTCGGGGCTAGCTTTGAGTTTGCTGCCCTTCCCCCATCACAAAATTATGGTCAAATGGAACCTCCCCCCTGCAGCCATTCCAATGTCCCATTTATTAGTTATTTCGCCCCATTTACTATAAACACTGTAATGTGCATACTGCTTTACTTCTGCGATGATTTGGATTTCATTTGAAAGTTTTATTTTGCATTTTACAGCACAAACACTAATAGATATCTGCTAAACAAAGCAATGCAGTCTCACAATGAAAATAGACTTAGCATTAAAACTTATCTGCCTTTGAAACTCACATGAATTGAAACAGCATTGAAACCCGCATTCAAAGAAGATACATTTTGCCAGTGGCAGATAAAGATTAACTTTGGTCTGTTTTGAAATCAAAGGCCCCTTGGACACGAAACATACACGTGCTCTTTGATACACCTTCCTGATTGTATTAAATAATATTCCTTGTACAATACAGTACAGTTGTTAGAGGGTGTTTATAATTTAAATTTATTGTTTTGTACATTTTTCCAGTAAACAATGAAACAAAATGCATGCACCAATAAAGACAAAACTGCCCAATATCAGAACATTTCCATCATAAAAGTCTTCTCAAACTTCTACAGTCCACCAGTATCAGTAAATATGCACAATCTCTGAAGAAGTAAAAGTCATTTAAATAATTCCACATTAAAGAGATCTGTAACTAATGAAGATGTTGCTGCTAGCAAACAACTTTACATTTCATTGTTTCATCTACAAATAAAGTGCTTGTTGCCCTTAAGGAATAAGTTGCCTATGTTACATTAAAAAATGATAAGCTAGTAATATTGCTATAGGGAATGGATGGCAAACTCATAACAGGTTCATAGTTACTAGGTATCTTCGCCTAAAAGGAATGCAGCATCCACCCCCTTTACAACACAGTACAGTATCAGCAATGCATCTACCTACTCTGGGAGTAGAACCCACAGTCTTCTGCATCAAAAGCAAGTACATTACCTGTTGTGCTAGTAACAATGCAAGCAGACTCAACAGCAGCACTAAACTTTTGTTCCCCTGCAGCTCTGAGCTCCTTGTAAAATCTACAAGACATTCAGCTGTATCTCTGAACTTTGCAGCACAAGAAATCTGGAAAAAGCCAAAATTTATTGGGGGGGATAACAGCCCAAAAACCAGGGACACATTTTAAACATTGCTTTTATAATGTTGGAAAGTTGCTAGAATAAAATGCTGTATTACCACCATACATTTCATTGCCAACTCTTGAACCCAGAACCCTGTGCAAAACAGTCAGAGCAACATACCACTATGCCAAATCAGCTGTTTTGTGAAAGAGAGGAAGACTGAAACTTAAATGGCTACCATTTAGTAAATTCAGTTCTCACCATAGCTGTCAATCTCTTAGCACAAAACATCTGAACAAAGCCAATAATGGTGGAATACAGCCCCCCAAACATATTCAGTGAATTCAGTTCTCACCATAGTGCTCAACCTCTTAGCAAAAAACACCTGGCCTAAGCCAGTAATGGGGGAATGCAGCCCCCAAACATATTCAGTGAACTCAGTTCTCACCATAGCTCTCAACCTTAGCACAAAAAACCTGGACAAAGCTAATAATGGGGGAATACAGTCCCAAAAATATGGACAAATTTCAACTATCCATCTTATAAACTTAGAAAATTGTTAGAATAGAAGGTTTTGTATTACCATGTACTTTCTGAAGAATGTGAAGTCTGAAATTCAAATGCCTGTCCTTTTTATTTATTTAACATTTGTTAACCAGGAAAGTCTGACTTGGAACAAAAGCCAATTTTCAGCAGAGGCACAGGGAGAAACACTCCAAACACATGTCTTTGGAGGATGGGAGGGCACCAGAGCACACCCACACAAACACAGAGAGGACATGCAGACTCCATACAGAAGGCACCCCAGCCAAGACTCAAACCAGAGAACATGTAGCTATCAGGCAACAATGCTACCACTGCACTACTGACTATGTAAGGAAACAGAAATATAGAAATCACAGATTTTATGATGAACAGATCAGAACAAATATGAGGCAAAAATCTGCAAGCTTTTTACAAATTGTGGTGGGTAGGAAATTCAGCCTTTTGCCACCTGCACCCAAGGTAAAGGGTTCAAGCCTGAGGTATTCTCTATCCACCACCATGTATCCTGAGTTCTCTGTAGCCACCAGTATATAGCAACTGGGGCATTACACACACACACACACACACACACACACACACACACACACACACACACACACACACACACACACACACACACACACACACACACACACACACCAGTACCTGAATTCAGTGAGTGTTCTTAGTTTCCTCAGTCCCATTCAGTGTTCCCCAAGTCCATCTGCAGTATCCTCAGTCCCATGCAAGCTAATGGCTGGTTTCTTCACAAGAGTAGGCTCCATCCTGCAGACAATGCAGTCCAGAGTTCTTCCGTTCTATGCGGTTGTCACCATGTAGACTTATCGGCATCTGCAGGACACAGCAGTCTGGAGTTCTATGAGTTCCAGGAACTCCAAGCATGCATGCGTGGAATACCAGGACTCATGATTTGTTTTTTTATTTTTCTTTCTACAGCTGGGGGGGGGTGCAGTCCTGCAGTCCTATAGCATGAGCAGCCCCTGTAAATTACTCTGTAAAAAATGGTGATGTTATTGGTGATAGGGTTGACGCTGAATTAAACCAAGTGCAATTCAAGATCATCATGGATAAAAAGACAGTTTAACAGTTATTACCACATGCAAAATATCCAGAGAGAGAGAGTGAGCAGAATGCAAGTAAAAAGAAAGCTAAAAAAGTGGTAGTATGGTCGTTAGGAAGATAATATTTAGAAAGTACTGGCTGTGATAGTCAGATTATGGCAGCTTACACTATTATGGCAACTTACACTACCATTTTCGATATCAATACATGATATAAATGGTATTGTACAATAAAGAAAGTAATGCATGCATTTTCAAAAATTCAGAAGATGATTCAGCTGAAGCTGCCAGGTTAATGAAGAATCATTTACATCTAAACTGTTTAGCAAAACATTGGCAACTATTTTGAAATGTTTATTTTTTATTCTGAGATCCAGCAAACTCTTTACCAATCAGTAACAATGAGTTTGTGTGTGTGTGCGTGCATGTGTGTGTCTGTGTGTGTGTGTATGTGTGTGTGTGTATGTGTGTGTGTGTCTGACAAATTATTGATTTTATATGTTGACAAACATATTAGGTGCATGCATAATTTTTTATTACCAGTAAAAAATAGCTGACAGGTAATTATTTTTGAAAAATAAGGCACAAATGCATTAAAGATCATATAGACCCACAGACTCTGACAGCTTCTGGGGGTTCTAGCATCCGCCACCATACTCCTGGCTGTATAACGTGATTTTGATCAAGGTTCCCGTTTACAGCATCTGCCAACAACCCCATGTAGGTTAAAACTGGTCCTGTTTGTAGCCCATTTTTGTCCCTTATATGTCTACAGAATTTAATTTTCACTTTTGAGAAATTCACATGCATCACTGTTTACTCTGTGTCCACAATCTTTTAGCCTGTCTAGGATCTTCTGTAAGTTTGCCATGTGATTTTCATAATTTTTGACTTATCAGAAGGACAACATCATGATAAAATCTATGAGCTTGGAATTTTTTGAAGTAGTTTAGTCATTGCCTGCTGTCACTACTCTTAAGGTAAGTCCATTAGATTAGAACAATCCTCTATGGTAATTGTTAGAAACCTGGTAAATGTCTATTCCATTTCTATTTGTGCATATGCTTTTAATTAAGTTTGAAATCTGCCATCCCCACCTGCATCCCCCACTATTATCAGGGGCGTGGAAGTCTCTTTGATCGTTAGCAAAGAACACAATATGGCTTTCACAATGGATTCATAATTTTGTTGAACTCTCCGCAACTGCAAACTTCCTTTGATTTTCTATTGTTCTTCAGCACCACTATAAGCTTTTATTATTGTTTGTATCTTTCGGCTTTTCCCGGTTAGGGGTCACCACAGCGGAACTCCGGTCCGCTAATGATTGGTAGTTGATTTTTATGTGCCGAGTTACCAGCCCTGACGCACAACCTTCACCGAACGCCCATTCACACATGTCTCCACACAGAAAACGCTCTAGCTGAGAATCGAACCAGACAGCGTCTTACTGTGAGGTGACAACGCTACCGCAGCACCATCACCGCGGGTCACTATGAGCTTTTATTATACTTTTCCATATTCCTGACAGTCAGCTTTAGACATTAAAGTATACTGTCACACCTCTCATGGATTTCTAATTTGCAGATAATTTCATAATTGGTTATATGGCTGCTGTTAAAGCTGCAAGTGGTTTGCAAATAAATTTCACTGCTGACTCACTTTTTCCATCAGACCACACCCACAAAATGATGTCATTTTGGGTACTGGCATTGATTTACATTGATCAGTAAAGGATTCTGGGTAATCAAAACAAGACAATTTTCCAATTATTTCTGTATGGGAATATCTACTTATTTACATTAAGGTTTCACTAATAAATCATTACAGCTGTTAGTTTTCAATGTAGGGTGTTCTACTTTTAAGACCTAACTGAAAACTTGTCATACAAGGATGTACAACTTACTTGTTGCTGCACTTAGCATGGGAAAATGTTGTCATAATAGGTTTTGACAGTTTGAGCAATGTTTAAGGGAGTATCCTAACCAGTAAAATTTATTTTAAAAAATAGCAGACTTTTTTGTTTAAATAATTTTATTGCAAGACCTCGATCCAAACATAAAAAATAATACGTACAAATAACCAAAAACAAAGAATATATTTATAAATATAGACTTCTGTGTAACATTTAAGATGTTTCTTCCCAGTATAAATCATAAAACTGTGCCCATCATACCAGGAACAATAACTAGAAATGAAAATGAAATCTGTTAATCTTCCAGGACTCTGTCCCATATCACCCATTTCCACAAGATTTTGTCCTTGGCATTGCTTTGGTCCAGGGCCATGTATTTATTTAACATTTGTTTGCTAGGAAAGTATGACTGGGACAGAGCCCATTTTCAGTGGAGGCCTGGAGAAAAAGGCGCCAGATGCATGTCTTTGGAATGTGGGAGGAAACATACATGAATGCAGGAAGGGTATGCAGACTCTGAACAGAAGGCAGCCCACCCCAGAATCAAATTGGAGAACCTCTTGCTGTGAGGCAGCAATGTTAACTGATGCACCACTGTGCTACCATTAATGAAACCCTCAAGTCATTCAAAATGGCATGCATATTTTTAATTTGAGGAGGTACAGGAGTCATCCTTCTTTTAGTAGTGATTTTTTTTGCCAAAATCATTACAAGAAATAACATTTCCTTTCCCTACCCCTTAACCATAAATTGTTCCACTAATCCCATAGAACAAATGGTGTCTCAACTTAATCCCCATTTCTAAAACTTCTCCAATATAACCTGTAGGTCAGCCTTAAAGCTGCACAACATCAGACAGTACTAAATATATGAAACCAGTCCTGCAAATCCTGGCTAGCCTACAAGATTATTGAAATATTTAAATTGGCATTGCTAATCAAACATTGGAACCTCCTAGAATGCATAACAAACCTTTAAACCAATATCAACTGTCCCCGTCGTTTTCTGATCAAGGATAAATTCAGTTCCTTCTTCCACTGCCTCTTGACCTTATCTAATTTAGTTAACCTTTGGGTTATTAAACACTTGCACTCTGTACTTGTGAGAGTCAGATGATCTGACTTTTACAAACCACTTAATAAAGGGAGAATACAAGCTTTTATTCACTAAGAGCAATCTCTTACAACCAAGTCCATCTAAACATTAAAAGAGGTTCCTACATGTGTCTATAAGCTCATAAGAATCCTTAAAAGTGCCCCATAACAAATCCCTACCTATATTGATCAGTTGACTCCAAACATAGTCCCCTACACTAGTTCAGTTTCTCAAAAGAACTACGAAGGAAAACTGTCCAATAACTATCATATAAAATACTAAGTAATTTGTACCATTAATTCCTAGGTTCTATGTTCGGCTACTGAAAAATAAAAAACCCATATAGCAAAATATTGAATGGAAGCCAACAAAACTTACAATTACTGAAGAATGACATCATTGAAAAAAAATTAATCAAATGGCCATAGTTGACCAACAACCAGGAAGCAACGTGATGCATAAGGTAAGCAAAGGGACCCTTTTTAAATGTTCCCTATTCCCCACTGTAGTGCAATCTCAAAGTTTCTGTATATAGTTAGGGAGGTGTGGGGGGTGCAGCCCCCAACCTTGGTTGGATAAGTTTGCAATGTTGGACGACTATGGCTGTTTGATAACTTTTTTTGATTGGTATTCTTTGGTAATTGTCAGTTTTGCTGTCTTCTTTCCGCTGTTTTGCTGTTAAGGTTTTTTATTTTTTGGTAGCTGAACATAGACCCCCTGTTCCTAATGTGTGTCAACTGCAATGCTGACTTCATCGTATTTATCAGTTCTATGATCATCTTGAAACAAAGCTTCATATGGGCATCTTTTCTATCACATGATGTGGTTCCTTAAGGCTGCCAAAGTTAAAACTATACATTTCCTTCACTTGGAAATACTGTACATTAGAGGAACTCTACCAAGTTCTTAATCTTAGAGAATTTGAAATATGACAGATGCAATTTCTTTTAACAATGAGACACACAGGAGACAGAATGCTTTGAAAATATACTTAAAGATCTAGAAAATGCAGCCTAAAACCTGGAAAGATTGCAGTGGCAGCAGTTCCATCTTGAGGCAAGTATGCCCTACATGGTGATTCTTAGGGGAATGAGAGTTAAATGCATGCTTAGTTATGGAAATTGTCATCCAGAACTGCTGGTGAAATGGCAAGCCATCAACCTAGAACCAAGTTTTAAGTATATAAGATTTTTAATTAAATATTTCAAACTAGAAGAAGAACACATTGAAACCAAGCAATTGGAACTAGAATAGATGGACTTGTTGGATGGCAGCCTAAGCTAGCTGGAGAATTTGAAGTTTAATTTGAATGTATATGACAGCAAATTAAAAGAACAAAAGATTCATAAGCTATCTAGAGACATACAGAATTTTAAGCAAGGACATATATTTGAATGGCCAAGAGAAATATGGTCAAACTTTACATCTAAACAATCTTCTAATAAAGCCATGTTGCATCAATCAGCCATTAAAGAAACAGTGGCTGGAGCACAATCAACAGGAGTGCAGGATGGAAACAACAGTGATGAAACAGCAAATATACCATCCACCTCTCTAAATGTTGAAAGAAACTTAACACTAAGTATAGAAACAAATAATATAAATGGTAAATAGTCTACAGAAAGTATCTCAGCTACAGGAACCAGATCTAAAGAGGGAGCCGCCCATCAACCCATAGTTTCACAATTTACTGTTTTTTATCAAACAGGACTTGTGCAGAAACCCCTGATCTATGAACCAAGAAAGGAAAAGGAAAAAAAACAATGAAATAAGTAATAGCACACTAGTAATAAATATAACTCGAATGGAACTGAATAGAGACCAAATTCAGCTACCAAAGGTCTCACATTTATACCATCATTGTGTTCAAACGTAAGTGAGTTTGCATTGGATGCTAGATCAGGAGAAATGTCACCCTGAAAAATATCTTTGGGAAAGAACAAGGAAGAACTAAGTCATATATGAAACCCAGTAATTTTGTATGAGTCAATCATACAGGTATAGATTTATTTATTTGGCTCTGTGAAAATGAAGTAGGAATCTTGAGACAAGGAAGTGATTATTCTAGACACTTCCATAATCTAACAGCACTTGAAAGACAGACACTGAATGATCTAAGGAATAGAGAAGACATAGTGATTAAACCAGCAGATAAGGGAGGAGCCATAGTTTTGATGGACTACCCCTGGTATCAGGATAAAATGAAAGAAATACTGACTGATGCATGAACCTATACAAAGATCAGCAAAAGTGATCCGAATAAAATAGTCTGAAGTGTGAAAGATGATCTCTTCAAGTTGCTGACTGGTCAGTTAACCAAGGAAATATATGACTTTTTTGAATTTACTAATCCAATTGTACAGACTATAAGTGGCTTGCCAAATAGCCACAAGGATGGACAAAATTCACAACTTTGCCCCATTGTAGCAGGTAGGGGATGGATTACAGAACCCCTATCCATATATGTTGAGGAACAATTGAAGAAACTGTTACCACAAGCTACCACAGTATTGAAGGATACAGGTAGCTTTCTTAGCACACTATATTCCATCATGAATAGTAATGAAGACTACTTGGAGATGCTGTTGGTAACCAGGGACATCACTAGCCTCTTCACAGTTATTTCCAATACCTATGGGGTTGAAGCCATCAGGAATACAGTAGTTCTGAGAGATATGAATGTGAACATTGATCTAATATGTACCCTTATGGAACTTATTGTTGAAAACAATGTTTTTATCTATGGGAAGGAATACTTTTGGCAATGCTGGGGGTAGCAATGGAGACCCCTTGTGCAAACAGTTATTCAAACTTTGTATTAACACAATGGGAGCAAGAGCATGTACTTTCTGATAGAAATCCATGGAAAGAACACCTAATATTCTATGGATATTTTGTGGACGACATCTTTATATTGTGGAAAGGTATTGATTCACACTTAATGCTATTCACAGATTATTTGAACCACCCCACTGACTTTCTTAAGTTCACAGTTAATAGTTCCAAAGAAACAATTTATTTCTTAGATGTGAAACTAGAACTGGATTTGACATCTGGCATAGAGACATCAGGCCATAGGAAAGAAACATGGAGGAACCATTATTTACACAGGAGCAACATGCATCCTGGACATGTTTTTAAGAATATAGTGGAGAATCAATTCAAGCCACATGCATCTCACGACTGTGTACTAAAGACACAGATTATGAATGTGAAAAGGTTAAATTGGAGTCATTTAAAGGAGAGAGGTTATGCAACTAAAGACATCTCAATGAAACCTGAATCAACAAAAAAACTTAAGAAAAGGAAAATGACAACACTATTTCTCTAACAGGAAGGCACAGAAGCTGTCCAATGACAGTTCCAAAGGACAGCAAACCCTTGGTCTCATGCTCACATATAGTAATGATTCTAGACATATATGCAAAATTGTTAAGAAGTTTTGATCAGTGTTGACACAAGATGAAAAATTGAAAGAAATAGTGGGAGAGAGGCCAAGATTCATTTTTAAAAACAAAAAGAACCTGAAAAGGTTGCTATGTATGAAAGATGGTTTCTGTAGAAAAAGTTCTATCAATAAGAAAGGAACTCTTAAATGTGGGAGGTGTAAAAACTGCCCTGTGATAGATACCAGCAATCTATTCAAACATCCCATTATGGGACTGGAATATTGTTTTTCATGCAGTGCTACCTGTAATAGTAAACATGTTGTTTATTTAGCTACTTGTTTAAAGTGTCCTGCTTATTATGTAGGCAAAACCAACCAACACTTAGAGTGTTGTGCCATCTGGGAATAAGGATCACACAAACTCTTTGGCAAATCATGTCATTCAGTATCCCCTACATTCCTTCATGTTTAAAGCCATTCATAGTGCCCTTGAAGGTCCTAGAGGTGGAGATATAAGCAACAAGGCTGAAATAAGTGAAGTGAACTGGATTATCAATCTCTGAGCAGATCGCCCTCTGGGTCTGAATGCAGCTGTACTACTTAAACTGATTTTAAAGGCAAGGTGCATATCCATATGTTGACAAGTGCACCAAGGACTTTGTAGTCGGTCTACTAGCAAAGGAATGTGATGTTTACTTTAACTTTAAAGAAAATTATTTTCAATATAAGGATGTTGTACAGAGACAAGTGAAGTATTAAGCACTGAGGAGTAAACAAAATCCCTTCCTTGATGTTGGTATTCTTTAAGCCCATGATTCATGGTACAGAATGTCTGTGTTGAGATAAACAACTAGTGACTGCACATTTGTCTTTATTTAATGGATTTTGAATAGTTATGCCCTTTGGGAAGTTCTCATGAAGAGGAACTGATGACATCTATATGTGCCCTTGCCATTAATAATGGAAAATGAACAACAAAATAGCAACATGGGCCAATGGTACACAAGATGTTCTATTGGCATGTATCCATTTCACAAAGAATGAGGTTTTGCTTGTATGGCTATACCACCTTGAATGCACCTGATCTTGTCTGGTCTCAGCAGCTAAGCAGGGTCTGGCCTGGTTAGTA
Organism: Protopterus annectens; assembly: GCF_019279795.1. Lineage (NCBI taxonomy): Eukaryota > Metazoa > Chordata > Ceratodontiformes > Protopteridae > Protopterus > Protopterus annectens. The sequence continues at coordinate 813,340,595 of NC_056745.1, forward strand.
CTTGGATGGGAGACCATCTGAGAATACCAGCTGCTGAACCAGCAACCCCATGGAGTTTGTTCTTATCAGCACAAGAAGTCATTTTTCACTATGTCTTTATGTCCTTTATTTTGCTTGACAGTTTGAACCAAGAGAAATTAATTAATGACTGTTTCAGTAATGAAATTAGAACCACTATATTTTTTGTTAAGTTTCATTCAGAATGGACTGATGTTATTTATACAAGCCATAAGTAGTTACCAATTCATGTTAGACATAGCCCCTCGCTGACCCTCTTCAAGCGAAATCTGGACCCGTGGATGGGAAATCGCAAATTCACCCCTGAGATTTCTTCTGTGTCCCTGCTAGACAGAGGCACAGTAAACTAATCTTAAAAGGGTACCTTCTGTGACCTACTTTACAGAGGCACAGTAGGCTAATCTAATAGGGAGGCGGAAGCCAAATACACTCTGGCTAGGCTTATAAATGCCCTAGGGCAGATAGCCTAGTATCTACCTATGAAACTATGAACCTACGAACATAAACCCTAAGTATTTACTGAGGAAGAAAGAACTGAAGTAACACCCACATTGATTAGTGTTGACAAGGGTGCCTTAGTCTGGTATGTGCTGTTTCTTCCAGGAAGTTATCTTTATTTGGCAACTTGGAGGTGTATTTCCTTCAAGGTCTCTGATTGGCTGTGAACTCATTGGTTTGAAAAAACATGTTGGTTTGGATTTAGCCACATGATTGGTGTTTTATTCATTTATCTTAGCCATGTGGAACCTGATTCTTTATGATCTGAGGAAGGCTTTTAGCCAAAAGCACTTATCATATACAAATCAACAAGGGATTTGTTTTAGTGCTTTACATTTCATTTTAAGTCTTAACAATTAAAGTTTTTATTTTATTCTGAAGGGTATAATTTTAATAGCCTGTGGTGGCGTGTTTCAGTTTTTATACACATCTATAACTTCATTTCAGGTACCCCTAAACCACCCAAAGAGGACTGGAACAAGAGCATTCTGTAATCTAACTTTTGTTTGTCACCTGCCCAGATAAAAACAAGAATTAATTCCCTTAAGTTATCAAAAAGCTTTCCAAATAAGCTAAAATGTAAAGCCTGAATTGGGTAAATCACTAGTGGCAGATGACCCAATTAAATGTTTGGGTTCCTTGATACAGTTCCCAGGGCGACCCTTTCCATTTAACCAACAGTCTTTCTATTTTTATACATCAAAACCTTGCAAGTGAGAGTTAATGACTCAAGGACCAAGTTAACAAAGGTAATCCCCAAATATGTTATCTGATTCTAACTGCCCATTAACAGAAGGGGAATAATTAATATGGATAATTTATTTTTTTGGCATATTCACCTTATATCTGGAAAACCTTCCAATCCCTCAAAGTAATTATATAAAACTGTAAAGTCCCTTTCTGGATTTGTAGATAATGAAGTAAATTAAATAGATATAGGGATAACTTAAAGGTGTAACCAAGAAATGTGTATCTGACCAAAGGTGGGGAGAGTGGACTCAAATTTATAGCTATTGGCTCAACATAAATTCTAAACAGGAGGGGCAATAACAGACAACATTGTCTCATTCCTTTAAGCAAATTTACAGAAGAGGAAAGCCTAACACCAGCTGTATTTTTTGTGAAGGACCCATTATAAAAACTAAAAATTAATGGGAAAAATTGTACAGGAAGCCTTTGTTTCAGTAGTATGGATAGGTATGTCTAGGTTACTCTGTCAAATGCTTTCAATGCATTTAAACTTGTAAGAAACAGAGTGACACCTAATTAAAATATAACATACTTTTTATACTGAACATTGCAAAATTCGATATTGTATATGGTAAGGAGATTTGTCTAATCTCTAAGGGTTTGTTATCTACAATTGCAATCAAACATATGACAGCACACATTAATGGGAAGCTAGAAATACCCATGCCTAAGAAGTTTAACAGCTTGAGTATGTCTAACTTTCCAATGTAATGCTTACAGTGTGCTTTCAAGATTATGGTCAGTTATAGTTTCATAGACTCCACACTTACAAACCAACTAAAATAGTTCACCACTGGATAGTGCAAATGCAGTGACCAAATACCATCCAGGAGTAAAATTATACCAGTCATGTTTCCACATATTTCACTTACTCTTTCTTGTGCATCTATGTGCATGGAGCCAAAAGACATGCAGTCCAGTGGAAGTATACACTTTACATATACTTTAAAACAGACAAAAAAAATGAACAATCCACAATGGTATACTAAATTAGCAGTATTGCTGTTACTACTAGATTACAAAACAGCCAGATGCATCAGTAGCTTAATTTGCAATTTTGTAATTTTGCATGAAATTTCTTTGCCACCATTCCAATCACTGATAATGTATCTGTTAAATTTTTATTTAAAATCTGTTTTAAATTTAACTGTTTAGCTGTTTAACATGTTTCTATACTGGAGCTTTCCCCCCCAGACCTACACTGAAAATGGATTTATTTGGGTCCAATTGGACTATCTTGGTATTATTGGTTAACAATCATTTGTACTCCTTAGAAAATTTTCAGGACCATGCTCTTTATGCTGAACTTTTATCTGAAAATGCAGTTACTATTAAACAGCTAGACAATGAATTGCAAGCATAGACATGAAAAAAAATCAAAAGACACTATGGTGATTATCAGCATAGCAATGTGCTTACATGGCACCATCTGAAATGATCTATATGTTTCAGTAATACACTACCAGGGACTTGCAAATAAGATTAGAAATGAGACAAAAAGAAGCCATGGAACTTTTAAACCACTATTGAAAACTGATTCCACAGATATTCTTCAGACCTATCTAATTCTTCAGACACACTGACTTCTCATAAATACTCAAATTTTATTTTATCTTCTTACAATTTGGCCCCTTTAAACATAGGTGTGTGTGGGATAATGCAAACATAAACAAAAACCCAGATATAATGTTTGGCTTCAAGCAGATGTAGTGCAAACAAATCTGACTGATCTTGATTCTAACAATTTGGTTGTGAATATAATTTCTTATAATTTAGATTGTGATAACTTGGACTACTGAATAAAGGTTTGAGTTTTGTATCTTACAGTTGTATTTCCCATAATGATTGCATTACTGAACTATGGACATTTTGTCACAATTTAAATTTAAGCTATTGGTCTGAGTAGAGATATCAGGTGGTGACACTGGTAAGAACAATTACTTCTGATATAGCCCATTTAAGGTAGTACGCCTCTAATTTTCAACACCCATATCATCCATCCATGATTTATGTGAAAATATATTATTGAAAAACATATATACCAATCAAAAGTTTATATTCATAATTTTCCAGCAATTTATCTGTGGTGGGATAGGTACTTTATAATTTATGACAAAATACACAGATTGTTAGTCTTCAGGCTAATAAGGGTAAATCAGTTGTAGTGTGGGACTATACTGATTATCATTCAGAAGTAGGTAAACAGCTTTCTGACATTTCATTTTGTCACTTAAATCCAACATAATTGCTTTACTGAAAGGATTCATGACTTCTTGCACTATAAAAATGGTGCCTTGTTTCATGAATTAAGCTGCATGATTTTCAAGTACAACATTTTCACTTGGAACACAAGATTTATAAACATCAGATCCCTCCAACAGGCTGACCTACTGTTATAGACCACAGTTATATTACTGGGCCTCTGTCTATGTATTTAGTGAAACGTCTGAAACTTCTGCTTCCCAGTATTGCTTCATGCATTCATCATCCCACACAGTTTTTGAAATGACTGGATGATAGTTGCTAGGAAAATACTATACTTTTATACACTTTAGACATTAAAAGTTTATAATACTAGTATCCCTTATGCCTTTGGGTTCCATGCAGTTAGTCATTTTTTATATACTGCCATTATTTATTATGAAGAATTGGAATGATTTGTTATAGCTTGTTAAATGTGTACGTTTGATATATACATTTTCTTACTCTGTCAAATGGTAAGATCAAATATTTGGCACTGCGATAGGATCAGCTTTTGCGCCAACTTATACAGGCATTTTATGCGTTTCTAGACTACATACAACAACAACAGTAATAATACTTTTAGATAACTGCCAGCTACTATGAAATGATTCAGTTTCTGAATTGAATAATTTTGTATCTTATTTGAGGGAAATCCACTGATATTAAATTTATTTGTAACTATACCATGGGATTCAAGAACAAGTGTGTAGGCTTCACATTAAATGTACACAATG
>NC_056745.1:813349838-813402338 GCF_019279795.1 Protopterus annectens
CACATCTTCTGATTTAAACAAAAACATTTTAGAATGCTTTTTCTTTCTTTTTTTTCAGATAAAAAAATTCTGGTGGCAGTTTGTATTGTGATATAGAAGGGGAGGGTGCATTCCCCTGCACCAAGGCCTAAATCCGCCACTGCTGTAGTGTAAAAGTAACACTAGGCTATGACTGTTTGTGGACAGCAATAGTTAAGGTTATATCTGCACAACTGCACACATACACACACATACACATGCATGCACATATGCACACACACACACACACACACACACACACACACACACACACACACACACACACACACACACACACACACACACACACACACACACACACACACACACACATACACACACAATTCAATGGTCATGAGATTAGCACCCCTACTTATTTAGCTATGCCATCAAGAGAACACAGTACTTAATGCAAATGCCACTGTGGCAATTTGAGTCAAAGTAGGGTTCGACTCCAGTATGCAGATGTTTTTTAAAGAATGTCGGAATGTGACTATTATATTGATTTTTGCCATGAATACTTAGGCATGACTATCATAAATATGTTGTCTGACAAAACTGTGTATGTAATAGCTACTGAAATACTTTTTTATGCCTACTACACATGAGACATGATACATGCTTCAAGGGAAATCATAAGATAGCTGGGTGCACAATGAGGTATAAAACAAACACTCACTGCATTTTGCAATAACACTTGAGGTGCCATTTAGCATGACATATTGCAGTTGCTCATTGCCAGATGTTGAGCAACAGCTGAGCACTACAACTGATAAAACAAAACAGGAGCAGCTTAGAGAGATATGTAGGCAATTCATTTACAGGAAAGATACTTACAAAAACAGGCAGCATGAATGTCTCCTAATGGTGGATACAAACTATTGCCAAGAAGACAAATTAAGTCTACAGACTTGAATAAATTCTCTAGTCTGAGCCAAGGAAATCCTACTACACTCATGTCAAAGTCACACTTTTGTAGAGGCAGTACTACCTATGTAGCCAATGAAAGATGTAGCTTTTATTTTACAGCAAAGCAATGGTAGACAGAAAATGACATAACATGACATTTACATCCATCAGCCTAATAAATTGTCAACAGTACAAAGGGATGAAGAGATGAGGTGAAGATAGACACAGATATAGAGGCACACATAAAAAAGTGGTGTTATGGGTCACTAATGTACATCTATATGGCGTGTCCTCAGCATTAATCAGTCATGCCTTGTATCAATAAGTAATAGCTGTAGGGCTGAAGAAGCTGTAGGACAGGCAAAAGCTGATGATGACATGTATAGAGTAAGGGTGGTTTAATAATTTGTCCTTATGGGCATGGATGTGTTTGCAAATGCTTTTTTTTGCAACAGTATTAAATATCTGTCCATGAAAGTTTGTTAATGGATAAAATTAATATGTATATCATTAAACATATCATAGTAGTATAACATCATAGTAAGAAATAATATGACATACACATGGACTGGGACCCTTGATGCTTTGACCAAAATGCAATCTTCAGACTTGTGATTTATGTCAACACTACACAGAAGAAGTTACACTTTGTTACATCCAGTAGTCAAAGAAATCTTAACAAGTAACTGTTGCAAAGTATTTCCTTTATTCTTCCTTTACTCTGTATTATGAAAGTCCAGCATGTTTAAGCACTTTTGAGCAGAGATAACAGAGCTACTGCTGGTGATGACATCAACTGACTAGGTTTTGCCATAACATATGAACAAACATGCCATGTCAATTGGCATTGTTGCGTGTGTGTGTGATGATAGCAGATACTGCCAGCCATGCCAGGGTGAAGTAGGGCAGTAAATGTATGACTTGTGCCAGCACAGCTAGCTGGAATTTTATAAATAATTATATGTCATTTGTATATCAAGCTGATCTGTACAGATGCTTGCACTGAAAATGTATTTGTGAGCTTTGCTTGTGCTAATTGTGTTAAAATATATCAACATTGCACCCTGCTGAAATGAAGAGAAATGTACTTGTATTATGGTATCTGAATTAAATGTATATGTTTTAATAGAGAACACTGGTACAGCAATGGTTAACCAGCTGGCTTATTTTAAGAAAAATAAGGTAAATGTAAATAAGCTGTTAAGTCATTGAACAGTACCCAGCAGTGCAGAGTAGGACCAGAGCAGATGGGTCTGGGAGAGAGCCTTTGTTCATTAGCTCAATGAAAAGTGGGGAGGCCTCCAAGCTCTGCCATAAAAGTTCTAAATGTGTATTGTTGCAGTCCTGTCTCAAACTTCAAAAGGAGATATTGTGGGAACCTAGAGTCAGGTGACCAGATGCGGTAATTCTGCAAGTCATCTTGGATATTATATTTTACAGGGAGTAATCTCAGATTATAGAGTATTCTGTTTGGGAAGACTGACTAGAAAGACTACTGAGATATTTCATCTTGCCTTGCCAAACTATGTTACTAGGGAACAATAAAATTCTTTTAGATTCAGTCAGAAATATAGTAAAGCTTAGTTTAAAGATTTTTTTTTCTTTATTTGTATATGTCTGTCCATCATTGTTGTTTTCAATATTTTCTGTGCTTTGAACTCTGTATATTTCTGTGAATATATATTCAATATTTCATGTTATTTATTATTAAATATAGTTATTACTTTTATCAAGGCTGATTCTTATAGAGAGTATTTAACCTTTGAGAGCACTTATATTTATTTGGTGACACTTTTTGGGCCACTCCAGAAGGCCTAGCCACCTTGGTGAACTACTACCATTTGCATTAGTATTAATATTGCACAGTATAATTGGATACCCTTTGTTAAGGGCATTAGGGTAGTTGATTGTGAAGTGTCTTGTGGCAGTTGTAACTAACTTATAGTTTGGGCAGAAGGGGGCTTAGCTAGTAGACCTGTTCCAGCTTATCCCAGGTGTGTGTATGTGTGTGTGTGTGTGTGTGTGTGTGTGTGTGTGTGTGTGTGTGTGTGTGTGTGTGTGTGTGTGTGTGTCTGTGTGTGTGCATATCAAATCTCTCAGTGTGTGTGTCAGTTACTTGGGGCAGGGGCACTAAGCACTGAATTTACAGAGAGGGTGCTGGAGGACTTGGCTTACACCCTCAGCTGAGGACCTAACCCTACAGCTGTACCAGTAGGGAGTCTTTTTGGGAATCTGCAGGGAAACAGATATAGAGACATCCATACCCCAGACTGAGTGTGTTCCTTGTGTGCTCCTAAGGGAAATTGTATCTGATGCAGACAGGTCTGCATCTGGAAATACTGAGTGTATCCATTTGTATTCCAAGTACATGTCCTACTTCGCTGTCAGTGGTAAGGATTCAGGCTCATTGATTACTGGCCCAGTGTGTGCGGATGACACATAGTGGAGCCCATAACATATTAGCAGCACTGGTGGGCATCACAGTGTGATACCAGTGTCTGCACAAATACTGAGGCAAAATAAGTGAATGCTTTGTTATGAGTAATTTCTAGCTATGTGCGTTGTGCGTAATTCTATTTTTTGACCAGATTAAATGTGTGAAGAAAAGGTGGTTGATAGGACAGTGGTGAAATGGAAGGGACAGACGGGGGGGGGTGGCACAGGAAAGAACTTGCAGGAAGTTAGTGGGAGACAGCCATAGCTATCCACTTCTTCATACCATAAATGTAGTAATATAGCCAGAATTTGCTAATTGTGGACTGTCACCACACCAAAGGTAGGTGACAACAACAGAAAAATGTTGTACAGCCAGTTGTACCAAATAAAGAGTGCCAAGAAGACACATAGGTGAAGTGGAGAGCTATGTATGAGTCGTTATTTTCTTGTGGGACAGGTGCCAATTTGTTAACTTTTTTTCCCTTCAACGACAGGGTAATGTTGGTGAAGGTGGTTAGGAAAGTGAGGGTCAGATAGTAAGATTAAGTGAGGAAGCAGGTGTGGACATACAGGACAAGCAAGACAGACAATGATGGTGATGTAAACAAAAGGTTGAGAAACACCACAACTGGGGATAGGTAGGGAGCATCAGTGATTCACTCACATCAAGCCTGAGAGCAGTGAGAATCTAGTTCTCACCATCAGAACTATCATCACTGTTTCCTGTCTCAGTTTCCTGTATCAGTGCTTGATCTGGCATTGTCTTGGCAATGTGACAAAGCATATTTTTGACAAAGCTGATTTGAGAATCAAGGCCCTTTTCTATAATACCCTCTACCATCTCTGTCAGCTCTTGGTGGATGACAAAATCACCACTTCCACTAACACGACTTTCAGAGGGTAATGGTGCACTAGCTGCTGAGGCAGAATAACCTGATGTGGATGGGGCAGGTAGGGCAAGGCAGCACTGACAGTTTGTGAACCTGAAGCACCTGTTGTGGGATGGCATTCTAATCTGCAGTGGTCGGTCTACCTCTCTGTTCTGCATGTCAGGTTTTCTAAGCAGAGATGTGTGACAACAGAACATTTTAAGCCATATAAAATATCCCCCACCCCCAAATAATTGAGGGGCGGGTTGACAAAAAATAGAGAGACTAAGATCCATGGCATATCATATCACATGACTATATAATTGCAGAAAATGAACAGTTATGATTTGCCAGTCTATACATCTTTGCCACATTCAGGTCTGATGGGAAGGTTTTTCTCTGTTGTACCATCAATCAATTGCACTGCTGTGATATCATAAATACCACTGTTTATTACAGTATTGCCATAGTGCATACAAATACAATAGTAATTGGGCTTACATTAAGACCTGATGCATACATGTACCCCATGCCTCTCTGAGGAGAGTTGACCTCTCTTGATGCACCTCTTGGCCCACTGTAATGTCTTCTGTGATGTACAAAGCAGAAGAAGACAAGAAGAGACATGAAAGCATATTGAATAACAGTCTTGCCTGGGTACTGCATTCCATATCATTTAATACAGGTAGGTCAGTATACCTACACAACATTATTTATTTATTTATTTATTTAACATTTGTTAACCGGGAAAGTCCGACTTGGAACGAGCCAATTTTCAGGGAAGCCCAGGGAGAAATGCTCCAAATGCATGTCTTGGTAACATGGGAGGAAACTGGAGCACCTGGAGGAAACCCACACGAATGCAGGGAGGACATGCAGACTCCGCACAGAAGGTACCCTAACCAAGAATCAAACCGGAGAACCTCTTGCTGTGAGGTGACAACATTAGTCCTAAACTCATCTTCTCATCAGCTAAGGAGGTCCTTCTTGCACCATTTCAGGTCACTATATTGGTGGCAACAATTGTCTCCAGTGTGTGTGTGTGTGTGTGTGTGTGTGTGTGTGTGTGTGTGTGTGTGTGTGTGTGGGTGTGTATGTGTGTGTGATGTTAGTTGCACTGGAGACAGACTTGGCTACTCTGTTCCACACCTCAGTCTTATGCTGAGACCCAATATAGCCCCACTACAATAGCCTATGGCTGTAGTGCTTCATGAAGAGAGCCACAAAAATCCTGGACTCCTCAACACCATTCCTCTGTGCTCTAAATTTAGCACTATTATCTCCTGTACCAACAATGTCTGCAGAAGTCAAGCAGCAACTCTAAGGATGAATTGGTGCCAAATTCCAATCTCGCATTTTATGGGTACTGTGCAAACAAGCATTGTTACTGTTTGTAAATGTATGTCAGCTGGATAAATTTTCATGAGCTGATTATTACAGGTTGTTTCATTTAAGAATTCTGCCCATCATAGATATGCAAGTACATTTTCAAATTCAATATTATAGTTAACCTGCTTTAACAATTAAACAATTAAACACACATTCAACTGTTTCATAACTAAATCACTCATGAGATATGCTACATATAAAAATGTAAGTATCAAAGCATTAATGAGGCATTTCTTGCAAAAAACATAATTATGACAGTCATTTGAATTCATAGTCTTGATAGAAATTGTATACTGACACCCTGTTTAAAAATGTAATTTTCTGGTTGCAAACCCTGGATCACCTACATGATATTTCTAAAGTCAGTGCAATTAACACCTAGTGCCACAGAGAAAGCTAAGGTAAGCAGGTGGATTTTCTTCATTAAGTACTGTCCAGAGTGCTGATGGTAGCGCATCACTGATAAGTCTGTTTGCACAACAGAACGTCGCCATAATAAAAATTTTCACTTTTTTCCTTTAGCAGGTACGATTGACTGCATGCCCCTCAGCAGCAAGCAAGTACACAAGGCAAGTAACAAAAAAAAGTATATAAAGTTTTCATAAAAGTGATTCCTACATCTGCAGTAATAATTTCTGCAGTCCCTTTACACTGTATGCAGTTGAGCCCCTGAGGAACTGTGTTAAAGGGACAAAGTCACTGCATGTATAGCTTCTGCCCAGAAACATGTATACAAAATGTGCACATCACTCGCTTATTATTAGAAATACCACCCATTGGTGCCAAACACGTTTGCACTAATGAAGTTTAGAGAAATGAAATTGTTTGGTTTCCTTCAACTGTGAGTCCTGTGTGTGCTCTGCTAAGTAGTGCTGACATTACACAGGCAAAAGAACATATGTAACAATTTATATTCGACACAACACATCACAAGCTGCATTTTCACATCTGCTGCAAACATTCCAAGAAGCATGTGGTTTCAAACATTGCATCCCCTTTCCTATTTATAAGTTCATAGGTGTTTACTAGGCTAAAAACCACAAGGGCCTTTTTAAGCCTAGCCATGCATCCCAAATCTCTGACAAGTTCTGATACCCTTGATAAGTGTAAACAGGAGTTTGGGAGATGAACTGTTTACAGTTTACCTGTGTCCATTAAAGACACAGGTGTCAAACCAGGGATGAATTTCCGGTTTCTCATCCAATTGTCCAAGTTGCACTTGAACTGGATTAGGGAAGAACGCTGCTTCACATGGATGGGGAGCCTGTCCCATATATGTGGCAGTCTCTGGGATGCATACCTAGCTCTCCAGCAGGATCTATTTATATCACAGGCAAGTTTTAAGTCTTTAGAATGGGTAATTTTGGTTCTGTTTGTTTTGTGGATATGCAGGAGGTCCATCAGAGTGGGGTCTGAGAATGCCCTGTATGCCAGGCATAGATCTCCCATCAAATGTCTGTAGGAGGCAGAATACAGGGATAGGGCCTTGATGTGGTCTGCATAGGATATTTTACTTATGCCCTGTATTCTTTTAGTGAGGCACCTCTGTGGAAGTTCCAGTTGCTGGATATGCCTAGTTAGGTACATACTAAAGGGGGTATTGTACTCAATCATAGGTCTGATGAATGCCAAATACAGTGGAACAATGACTTCCTTGGACATAGATGCCATACCTTTGCTTATAAGTTGTGCAACATAGAATGATTTCCTGACCACTATAGACACATGATGGCCAAAAGCTAGATTACTATGTGTGTCCCTAAGTCCCTGACTACTGGGTCAACTCTAAGAGGTGTGTTGTCAATATGATAGTTACTAGGGATGGATGACTTCTCAAAGGATACTATTATGCATTTTTTAGCATTTAGTTTTAGTCCATGACTGACACCAGTTGTAAGTGTCAGGGCCCCCTGCAGAACATTTGTGTCAGTGTGAGATTCAATGACAGCTCCTAATTTGTTTCTTTAAAATAATTTTATTTAACCTCTATGCTACAATGATACTTATATACAATGTAGAATTTCATCTCTTACTGCTGTTCAGAGTGCTGTAGATAAGTTCAGCTATGCCAATGTGAAATGTGCTCCTGATGGCAAGACAAGGTCAATTTCTCAGTTTATACCTTGGACAGTGGACTCCAGTTCACTGCCTCAAAATGCTGCCAGTCAAGAGTGCACTCTGTCAAAACACATCTCTGGATCCTTGCACCAGGTCTCTGTCATTGCACAGATGTCAATGTTCTCCATTTTAAGGAGTGTCTTGAGTGAATGCATTTTGAGGTTCAAACGTCTAGCATTGAGTAGCATTATCCTCAGATTTTGCTTGCTTGCACCTGTTGAGAGCCTCCGCAAATGTAGGTGTGTGTTTTGTGTTGCTATATGTGTGTTTTGGTGGTGTAGGTTTTGAGGGACTATGTGATGAGTGTGGTGTGGTGCAAGTGTTTACCTTCTCCTCTTGACTGTCTAGTCCACTCTTGGTTGTAGAGAGCTTTGCTTTCAGTTTGGCTATATAAGTGCATCTCTCACAGGTTGTAGTGTTGGGTGGTAGGAGGAGAAGGTTATCTGTGTACGTGAGGCAATTGCTGCATTGCCCCAAGATGCTCAGATTCATCAGGTAGACAGGAGAAAACACCGGGAGCTGACCCTTAGACATGCCTGAATAGGTGCTTATTTATTAAGTACTAAAAACTGTTTTCCTCTTGACAAGTGAGGAAAGTTGAGTGCTGTAGTAATTTGTAGCTAATTTAGTGCTTACAACAAGTTCTAAACAAGTGCTGAGCTCAAAGAAAGAGATCCAAGTGCTAAAACTAAAAGAAATGGCTAGTTCTAAGGGAAAATTTGAAGAGCAGACTTTATGGCGCTGGGATTAGTTTAACCCTAGCTAAGAGGCGATGCATAAAGTGTATTTTTTTTTTGTTAATATAAAAGTAGCAAATGAGCAAACTGATTTAAACAAATTAACCAATAAAAAGCTAAAAACTGAGCCCCGTTTCAGCAGTTTTTGATCAGACAGGTTCTAACTGCACACTCCTGCCGCTAGGGTGCGGGGGGACCTTCTCCAAAAAAAGAGGGTCTGGATTAGTGCTCATGTTATACAAACAAAGCTAGATTCAGTAAGTCTGAATTTAGTCTATGCTACAGCATCTACCCTCTCCTCCCACAAGAGTGCAGACCACACCTTCTTAATGTAAAATAACTGGCCCGAAGCCCAAGTAATTAAACCAGAACTAATACACATTTAGAATAAAAGACACTAAGTCTTCAATCAGCAACGCCCAACTTAGAAGGATGTAAGCTACCTGTCCTGCCACAACAGTGCAGACCACAAACCTTCTTAATGTAAAACAACTGGTCTGAAGCCCAAGTGCTTCAACCAAAGGCTTAGAATAACAGTTACAATTGAATCAGGCTACTAACAAGCAGCAATAAATGCCGCAGAATAAATGCAATAAAGTAGGAAGAAACACAAATACAGTAAAAGCAGATGAATAAAGTGCATTTTTTTATATAACAATAGAAAAAGAACAAACTGGCGTAAGCTATGGAACCTTGCTGGCTAGGCATACGTAGGCCCTTGGGTCGATAGCCTAGTACCCACTTATGAACCTATGAACCTATGAACTGATTTAAACAATTTACCCAATTAACCAGTAATATAGCTCAAAACTGAGCCCTGTTCCAGCAGTCTTCAAACAGACATGTTCTAACTGCACACTACTGCCACTAGGGTGCAGGGGAACCTTCTTCAAAAAAGATGGCCTGGATTAGTGCTCAAGTTATACAAACACAGCATGCCTGAATCTAGTCTATCCTACAGCAAACAAGGCATATATGTGTGTGTGTATATATATATATATATATATATATATATATATATATATATATATATATATATATATATATATATATATATATATATATATATATATATATATTTTTTTTCACGGTAAAATATTAATTGCAGCAAAGTTCCCAGTGGCTCAGGCAAACCAGGTATCACAACCATACTTGTCTGCCATTCCACATAATGATGGAGTGAAGCTCCTAGCAATGAGACCTATCACAGTGCTAGATACTACATGATGTAACTTTGCCATCATGACTAGCAAATAGAACAGTTTAGGAACTGCTGTGTGGTATGATGGTGGTGGTTAGCACACCAAGAAAAAGCTACATTATAAGATATGTCAGACTCATCACGTTACTAAGAAGTTGTTTCCTGCTGCACAGTGTAGCACTATAATGCTACACAATAATTTAGTTCATAGTAGCCTAGTACACTACTGTGTATCATGTGCAGCTGGGCACCGTTCATAGTAACAGCCATCATTATGTCACCTTTGGTTAACACAGCCCATATCTATGAATCACTGTAACATCAGATGGCAAGCAGACCACATAGTGCAGAATGCATTTATGCAGCTGTGAAAATAAGCACGTGTGTGTGTGTGTGTGTGTGTGTGTGTGTGTATACATATATATATATATATATATATATATATATATATATATATATATATATAAATCTATATATCTATATTTATATCTAGATCTGGATCTACTTCAGTAGATCAAAAGTTCAGAAAACCAAAATTGTAATTAATGAGGTGAGAAGACCACAAAGTCAAAATAATGAAACTTCAACTTTTCGAAACTTGCAAGAACAAAGCACCTGCTGTGAATGTCCAAAAAATCAGATGTTCTGAATTGAGAAACAAAACAACAGCTGCTCCATTTAAACACTTAATTTCAATTAAAAATATATTGTTTCAATGTTTTTGCGGGGGGGGGGCAAGCCCCCTTGCACCCCCAAGTGTTGGGCTGTGCCCCCCACACCCCCTCCTAATTATATATACCAACTTTGAGATCACAGTACAGTGGAGAAAAGAGTAAATTTTCTGATCTTTACTGCACCATGATCACATACACAAAAGTTGAGAAATATACATTTTTACCCTAAATCAACTGTTTAAATGGAACAGCTTTTGTTCTCTTTGCTCCACGATTTCCATTCTGAATGTCTGAGCATTCTTGGACATGCACAGTAGGTGCTTCATTCTTGCAAGTTTTGAAATGTTAAAACTTCTTTATTTTGACTTTGCGGTCTTCTTGTCTCTTTAATTAAAATTTCAGTTTTCTGAAATTTCAATCTACTAAAATAGATCCATATAGCTATATGCATGTGTATTTGTGCCTCAGAATACAGACATTTAAATATTTCTAGTTATGTTTATTTACTAATTTATTTATTTATTGACATCTGCTTACAGAGCAAGTCCGACTGGATTGAAAAGAGCCCATTTTCAGTGGAGGCCCCAGGAGGAAACCTCCAAATAACAGAGAAACATGTTAGTAGCATATTAAGTAACCATGTCATATTCCATGGTGGTACAGTGGTAGCGTTGTTACCTCACAGCAAGAGGTTCTCCCATTTGATTCTTGGCTTGCCTTGGGAGTGCCTTCTGTGTGGATTCTGCATGTCCTCCCCGTGGTTGGGTAGCATTCGAAAGACATGCGTGCGTAAATTGGCGTGCCTTCATTGAAGGTTAGGCATCAAGCTGGCACCTCGGTGTCTCGTAAAAAAAATCTACTGCCAATCATTAGCGGACCGGAGTTCCGCTGTGGTGATCCCTTACCGGAAAAAAGCTGAAAGACAAACAACATTAAGTAACCATCTCAGTAACATACATTTCAGTAATATACAATGGCATATAAAAATTGAGAAAGTACATATAACTGTAGAATACATAAGAAAAATAATAGGCCAGATTCCATAAAGTTCACAAAAGCTATTTGCAGACAAAGCAGCGCACTGAAGGAAGACTTTGTCGCACCTGCTGTGGATGCAATTCCAGAAGTCACGCTGAAGATAGACCGAGTACTTAACTATTCAGCATAGGATATTTTGGGATTCCGTGCACTTTGATCTGATTCTAAAACATATCTTGCACTCACAACACAACTCAAATGTGACAAACAGCCACGCTGTCTTTGTTTCTAAAATCTCGGCACATACTTTCCAGATGCCAAGGAGTTCAAGCAAATATTATGGAGTACAGTGAAATCCATAGTAAAATTGAAAAAAAATATATATAAAGATGCAACCTGCTGTTAATATACTACAGCAGGCTGCAGTGATGCAAGCTATCAATGAGAATGTGGCTGTGCATCCTAGAAAGCAGCCAGCTAGAGCCAGAGCAAGGCTGCAACTAAACCAGTTGTCAGATAAGCAAATAATTAATAGATACTGGCTAGACAGACAACTGGTGCATACTGTCTGCCACATACGTGCCTCACACATTTCTGGTGCAGACCCTGTGAGGAAACCCCATCCCCATTGAAACCAAAATGTGTCTCAGCCTGGGTGTTCTTGCATCTGTGACATTCCAGAGACACATGGGTTGATGCTGTGGGAGTAAGACAGACAGCTGCCAGTTGTATTCTGGCAAAATTCCTGAAAGCAATGTGCAGCAAGGTAGATGACTACATACACTTTGTTTCCACCTCCATGGAGTTGAGAATAGTAATGCACCAGTTCTTTAATGTCTCAAACTTTCCATGATGAAGACAGCAGTACATCCAGATGCAGACAGCTACATAAACAGAAAGGGCTGGCTATCCATCAACTGCCAAGTTGTGTGAGTGCAGCAGATGGCAGCATAACAAACATCATGGCAACACACCCTGAAAGTGTCCATGATGCTGACATTTGGAGAAAAAGTGGACTCTGGGCTGCATTACAAAAAGGTGAAATATCTGAGGGACTGCTTCTGGGTAGGTACAGGAACATAGCTAGGATGCAAGTTAAGGAAACCCCTCTCAACAATATCCATTCTGACCAAAATTGTTTTTATTTGCCACAAGTGACTGTGGTTATCCATTTGAGCTGTGGCTAATGAACCCATACTGTGACCCATCAAACCCTATACAGGAGACCTATAATAGAGCACATGCAACAATCAGAAACACCATAGTGAATGTATTTGGTGTAACGAAAGCTCAGTTCAGATGTCTGCAAGAAAACTTCGTAGCACCACCATAGCTGTTCTCCACTTCAAAGAGTCTGTCCTTAGAAATCAATACTCCAAGATATACGAAAAAAATTTAAAAGCAAGAATTTAATAAAAACAAAACTGACATAAAACATAAAAAGAAAAATAGCTTCCAATCCTCTGGATCTGAAGAAGGCTGAATAGCCGAAAGCGCTTATCGGAAGCTATTTTTCTTTCTTTTTATGTTCTTTTTATGTCTTCTTCTTTTTATGTTTTATGTCAGTTTTGTTTTTATTAAATTCTTGCTTTTAAATTTTTTTTGTATATCTTGGAGTATTGATTTCTAAGGACAGACTCTTTGAAGTGGAGAACAGCTGTGGTGGTGCTACAAAGTTTTCGTGCAGTTTTTTTCTTTTTGTCTTTAACACCTTCAGCAGAGGATGGATATTTTTTCCTCAGTTCAGATGTCTGGATACATCTGAGGATGCACTGCAATACACACCTGTGAAGACAGTACAGATAACAACAATGTGTGTCATGCTGCACTACATGCTAACCAGAGCATATGGTGGTCTTCTAGCAGGTTTGGAAGAACTACCCCAGGAACCCCAAATGTCTGAAGAGGACATCCCACAGGTATCGGAGGAGGAGGAGGAAGTCATAAGGGACAGATGTCACAGGCATATACAACATAGGGAGTGACTACAAGTGCAGGCCCAGGCAACGTTAACATCTAATGCAAATATTTAAGTCATGACAAGCCACATGAACATGAGTACACAGATTGAGCATTGATGTCTAGGTGTTGGCCCAAAACAGCAACACAGTCTACATCTCATGGCAAGTACCCACTAGATGCACACACTGAGCATCATACATAGCGTAACATATTCCAACATAAACATATGCAAATGTGTCAAAACATAGATCATCAGCTCAGGGCACAACTGAAACAGATATGCATATACACTCAGTTTGTTGTATCACTATATGATAAACCATAAAGGGCACACATCACTGTTCTATATACATATCATACATATCTGAACAATATGATAATAGGAAAAGAGAGAAATCATGCAGAACATAATGCAGACATTTTAATTTCAGAAAATACATATCACAGTACATTAGTATTGCAATGATATGAGACAGCTATGTGTACTACACTGTTGGACACACTCTAATGCACTCTCAGGTGACCTCTCTCATATCTCACACCATGGTCCATCCTGCCCCTACCATGTACAGACACACCTTGCCATGCTTGCTTCACAATGGACATATACAACACCATGTTAAGATGCAGAAGCATGACTGCGAGTTAAAGACTTTGTGACTGGCAGGACCACAGCAGACGGGCCAGTAGTTGTACTCTGTGCAGAATGGACTACAGACAGTGGTTCTCAGTGGCCAGTGGTGACTCTGCAGACAGGTGGCCTGCCTCTCACATGTAATCTGCTGAGCACAATCATGGAATGCAGAATCCTGCTGGTAGTACTACACTGCTGCAGTACTGTAGAAGCCTGTTATTTCACATCTAGTAGACTCTCATTGTGAGTGGCCAATGCAGCCATAATATCACTGTATCTGTAATGTTGTCCTTCATGCATGACACATAGCTGGTGTACCACATGATGTGTTGCATGGGCAGGTGCTTCTGAGAAATACACAAATCTGTGAGTGATCCACCAATGAGGCCAATTGTTTCTGGTCGGGGGTGGGTTACAGAACCTCTTTCAATTTATGTTGAGAAAATGCTGCATCCAGTACTAGACAAGGTTGACAGTATTTCAAAGAATACCAAACACTTCCTCTCTTCACTATACAAATGGCCCAGTGGTTATAATGGTACACAATATATGTAAGTTACATTGGTCGTCATGTTTTTATTTATGGTGATGCCCAATGATTTGGGCATTCAGTTTGTCAGGCTATAGCTTTTTAAACATTCTGAGTATAATACATGTTAGATACACCTATATGTACACTTTTAGATTTAATATTAAATAACAATATTTTTAAATTTGATGAAAAGTTCTTGGTCCAAAGGGTAGGTGTAGTGATGGGCACTATATGTGCTATGCAAAAATGGTCTTAGTCTACTGAGAATCACTGCATATATTGGATGAAAGTAATTTTCGATATGTATCATACTATGTGCATTTTGTTGATGGCATTCTGTTTATATGGACGTCCTGTTAACATTTTGAAGGACTTTGTCGAGTATCTCCATCAGACCGCCTCTTTTCCTACATTCACTTTAAATTATTCTGATGTAAGTGTGGACTTTTTTGATGTCTGAGTTAGGATTACATCTATGGGCTTGGATATTGAGCTATATAAAAAACCTTGTAAGAGATACAATGTGCTGCATCGCGGCAGCATGCATCCACACCTTGTATATAGAAATGTCCTGAAAGGGTAATATTTTTGATCAGCAAGGTTAAATGCACATGATGCTAATATGCTACGTTCTTTTAGTGAAATGAGTGAAGAATTTTTGGCCGGGGGTATTCAGAGTGTGAGATCAAAGTAGTGTGTAGTAAGGTGCTGCAACATAGAGATAATTTAGTAAAGCGTTACTTTTTGAAAGCTTCTGATGTTAATATACAGAAATCAAATGAACGAAGTAGTTTACAGATAAGTATTACCTACTCAAATTATGTTAATCTAATATGCAATATAATTGAGGAACTGGCCTATATTGACAGCTGATGATATATCTAGAAAGCTGTAAGGTAAAATACTGAATTTCAGCTTTAAAAATAACTGTTCCTTAAAGAAATAATTTTGCTATAAGACACACTACAAACGTACACTAAGATCTGATAGACTGGGAATGTATCCCTGCAGATCTTGCAATATGTGATGTTATATTTTTAGCTGAATGTTTTATAAACATCCTGTTACTGAACAGGTTTATCATTTTAATTTTCATGTCAATTATTGAAGTAGAAACTTGGTATATTTAGCGGTGTGTGGACTATGTGGAAGCTATTACGTAGGTAAAACAAACCGTGCTTTAAAAGATCATATTCTTGAGCATATCTACAACATTAGGAGACAAGATTGCAAAAATGCTTTACCCAAACATGTTATGGTAACTAATAAAAGTCTTATTTTTAGTTTTTTGGTTCTAAAACAGCTTAATACTGGATGTAGGGGTGGAACCTTAGGGCTAAAACTGAATGCATTGAGATTAAGTGGATACTGGAACTACAAGCTGATAGGGGCAATGGTTTAAATGACTTTGTCTCCTTAAAGCCTATTCTTTGATCTCGTCCTTTGGCATGCTAAATTTAAAATTTTATATTTAACTGATTGATCATTTGATGTATTTAGATGTGAAGAAGCGCTTCTCTGTTTTTATGTTTTTATTAAACTTTTATTAAACTATCCAGTTTGTACACTCTGCCTTGTCAGCTGATCCATCTATTTATTTTATTTGCTGTTTGTGATTTGGTCAGCCTAATCTGATATGTTGGTGTCTTTTCTGCATTTTTACCATTTCAAATATTGTTTGGACTGGTCTGTCTGTAACTAAGATGTACCAATACATGTAATTATACTTACGTTCATCATTCTCACCCTGTGTGGAAGTGTGTTCATGGCTCATCTCTGCTGTTGTAAATCAAAAACAGCAATAAATGAATGTGCATGCTACAGCAATATCCTTGGATTAGAAATAAATATATACATATCTGTCCTGGAACCTCAGCTTCAATTCCATCACCAAGGGTTGTGTCACTCCTCTGTTGCTGTATGCAGTGAGGCCAGAAATATTGTTATGTCATCAGGGGGGGTCAGTGATGGTCCACCACTGGTGGCATTCCTCGATATCTCATAATGTGTCACTCTGTTGGCTGTACAAAGAATCATGTCTGGGCGGTGTCATCTTTAGGCCTCACAGGATTGGTTGTGACCTCCAGCTGCATTGATCATGTTGGAGAAGTCTGTTCAGATTTAATTTCTCCAAACACTACCAACTGAATGGCCTAGGAGTCTCCTTGCATGTTGGCAGAGAGCATCAATTATTATATCATTTTCCTTGGGGGGGCTGTCACCCCTAAGATGGTTAGCCATCTGAAAGACAGTAATACACACATGATAATTTTCATGCTTGAGCCCATTCATGCATTTCATTCTGTGAACAGTGGTAGTGGTGCTGCGGTAGCATTGTTGCCTCACAGTAAGACGTTGTCCTGTTCAAGTTCCAGTTAGAGCGTCTTCTGCGTGGAAACATGCGTGAATGGGCGTGCCTTAGTTGAAGGTTGTGCATCAGGGCTGGCAACTCGGCACATAAAAATCCACTGTCAAACATTAGCAGACCGGAGTTCCGCTGTGGCAACCCCTAACCGGGAAAAGCCGAAAGACACAACAATAACAACAGCATATGCCAGCATAAACATTATCCTTTCCAGTGCATTGAAAATGTCTGTATAACACAGTGTGTGATGATTACTAATGTGCCTTATTGCAAGTAATAACAATGCCTTTGAACATAACATGGAATACATTTATGTTTTGTGAGTTGGATTAGAAACCCTGACAATGCATACATATTTCATGGAGGTCTAAAGCCATCTGCATCTTGCCACGTGTCTGGTTGCATGTCATATTCAAATACTACAACAAATAATTATCTGAAGAACTTGCAGAACATGTGGGTAAACCTCAGGATCCATAGTCAGGCCACAAACAGTACAGATATATAGTAGTATATTGAGACAATACTGATAATACCTTTGTAAAGAATAATCATTGAAGAGATATCCATAAAAGTAACATCACATTTTTTAACAGTTTTGTTTGTATACATGAATTAATAAATATCTGTGATATCAACATCACATACTAGATATGGATAGTGTTGGAATCTGTAGGTTTCTTTAGTTACACCACAGAGTGCAAGGAATTGTGGATGATCCATAAATTATCCTTCATATACTGCTACCATTTGCAGTGGAAGTCTGCCTATAAAACTGCATATGGGACTGAAGTAAACTATTTAGAAGGACAACACCTGTATGCATAAAGCTCAAGACAATATCACTCTAGTAACTTCTGACAACCTCTGTTAAAATGACCAGTTTGAGTAAATATGAATTTAATCATGTACCTTTCGAAACGAGTAACTTTAACAGCTGTACTAATCAGCACAACAGAAATGCTACCAATTGTCAATGTACCTCTCACTCTGAATTATAGAATCAAGGTACATTCAACTTTAAGTACCATTTGGACCATGCATAATTAATGAGATTAATTAAAATTCAAGTTTTAGGAATCTCATTTGTGCAAATCCACGTAAATTACCATTATGAGCTGAAACACCCAGGTGTACTGTGTAAACACCCAATATGTATCGATAAATGGTACAATGTGTGGCATGTGCCTGTTTTCTTCCAAATGATCTTATAACATGACATCAGTGCCACTTTCAAATATTGATTTGGTATGTTTACTGATCAGACCACTCCTAACTGTGAACTGAGTGATACCTCAGTAAGCATTTCTGCGTTTTTGTGTTTTTCAGATTTCTTCTACTTGAGGGTCATGATGCCTACTTTGATGGGGCTGAGAGGTGCCTGTATACCCAACTGGACCAATAAGATGACCAAGATGTTGACCATGTATGCCCGATTGGAGCACAGGATGAGAGCCAAATCTAGGAATTTCGCTACGATAGACATGTGGAACCAGATCATGAAGGACCATAGACTGGTATCTATTGCACTAGAATGAAGGTTTGTCACCACTAACTTTACTAATATAATTTTTCTGAAGAACCATATTGCAATAGTTTATGTTAAGGTTTATGCTGTGCATGATAATGAGTCTCTGTTATAGTCTTTGAATTTCTGTATATATGGCCATAATCCATCATGTTCTGATGATATCAGCTTTCTAATAACAGGGTTTGTAGACCATTACTTGTTTGTGTAAGAATAACATGCTGACTGTTAGTTTCACCTGTAAATCAATGGCTTGGCATGTTGTGAGTTCCAGACCACATAGGGTGAAACATATATCTGCACCTGTTAACTTCACTCATAGCATTGTTTTGGACAACCATTTTGGAATACTTTATATTAAGGTTTATATTTTGCATGGTAATGACTCACTGATATACCCCGGGATTCACGAAGGCTTATTTTCTGCGTAAGAACAGTGTAGGCATTCCTGCATGGAAAATGGCTGCCGAGCGATCCAGGAAAGTGCCATTTTCATGTGCACGAGCGGCCCTACACTGTTCTAACACGGAAAACGGAAAATATGCAAATCACCTCATTTGCTTTTAAAAAAACATGCAAATGAGGTGATTTTGTGATCCAGCAAGCTGCCAGGTCTCTGTGCTCGAACAGTGTCAGTGCAGAAATGTATTCAGCTAGTAACCGAATACATTTCTGCATCTGGCAAAACTGAGGCATAACGGCTCATGTAAAAGCATGTATTATGTTTAATACACATGCCAATGGCCTTAAAAACAGTTTATTTTTTTTTAATTAAATGTTTTTTTTTTTTTTTGGCCTTTCTCGGCCGTTTAAACTTAGGGCAGTGATGCACAAACGGGAATATGACGAAAATAAAAATAAAATGAGAAAACTCAATTTTAAGTTAATTCTGCATTTTGCCATTATAGTCAATGGTATGCAGAATGTAAACAATACCATGGAGCACTGGTTGTCAAGGTGAAAGGGTCCGTTTAAGTGCAGTAGCTAATGACCTACACAGTGCGGTATGGAAATCAGGGGATTTATACTGAATCACAGATTTCTTCAAAGTTTCAGCTTGTACCTAACCATGTAGACACAGCAATACAACACTGCAAGTCTAATAGTGGAATGACTTCATAAGGGGGTGTGTCATGCTTGCTGTAACCTCACTGGACCTCTATCACCCATGTCTGCCCGTATTTAAGCACAGATAAGGAAGTGGTGTGTCAGATGTCCTGAACACTGTGTATATAGCCTAAATGGGTGTGTGTGCTGCACATCAGGATATAAACAAATGGCAGCAATGTTTACATATGAGTACTGGGTATGTGCGGAGTACCTCAGGGCTTAAATAGGGAGGAACTGGGAAGAAGAAACAGCAGTAGGAAGTCAATCAAGGAGAGCTAGCATAGCTGGCAGGTGGAAGGTATCAGAATCTTACAATTACACATGCAGCAACCCAGCACACTACTATAAAATATGCAAACACCTGTCAGATTGTTTTTTGGGGAAACAGCAGGAGGAAGGCAATCAAGGAGAGCTAGCATAGCTGGCAGGTGGAATGTATCAGAATCAATCAATTACACATGCAGCAGCCCAGCACACTAATATAAACTATGTAAACACTCTACAGACTGTTTTTTCCCACAAACTCTACACCACCGGTGTACACAGATGAGGGACTTTTAACTGGCAAAACTAACTAAAAATGTTAGAGGCTGCTGCTGCTTTACTCCATCAAATATGTGCTAGAGACTGAGGGTGGTGAGGAGGAGAATGCTGACAACCGACCAACATTGAGGAGGAGGAGGAGAAGAGTGTACAGACCCAGGTTAACCTGCCAGGACTTACATGAGCTGGAGATAGTAGAGTGCTATAGGGTGGACATGGACATTCTACAGCAAATCGTTGAGCTGTGCCGACCACACATTACACACAGAACTAATAGAAGGGAACCCATCCCAGTGGATACCAAGGTATGTTTAGGCTTAAGAATACTAGCTGCAGGTACCTTCCAAAGACCAACTGGGGATATCATGGAGTCTCACAGGCATCAGCATCCACGGTACTCCACCAGTTCCTGGATGCCATGACATAACATGCCAATGAGCACATATATTTTCCCACCACCCATGAGGTGCTGACCACATATATGTGTCTCTTCCACCGTATAACAGAATACCCTGAGGTAGTTAGTGCTATAGACTACACTCACATCCACATCAAAGCACCACCCAGTGAGTGGGGCAGGGTCTACATAAACTGCAAGAGCTTCCCATCCATCAACTGCCAGGTCATGTGCAATGCCCAGGGCATTATCATGAATGTGTGTGTTGGCAGCCCTGGAAGCTATCACAACTTCCACATCTGGCATTGCACACAGCTGTATCAGATGTTTGCCAGGGGGTACATCCCACATGGCCATCTAATGGGGGATGCTGGAGCCGTGGCTGATGACACCCATCAGAAATGCACACACACACCTGAACAAGAACACCATAATAAGGCACATGCACAAACCAGGATCATTGTAGATCATGTGTTTGGGATGCTCAAGTCACAGTTCTGTTGCCTTGACATATCCAGTGGAGCCTTGCAGTACTCTCCAGCTACATGTACACAAATGTTCATAGTATGTGCCATGCTACTCAATATAATCCTGCGGAAACAGCTACAGCAGGAACAGCATGGGGCAGGGCCACACAGCCCCCCACCATTGCCAAGGCCAGCACAGGCACAGAGCAACTCGGAGGAGGAACATCCTAAGCCTGCCCCTGTAGGCAGAACGAGGCATGCACTGTATGCCCAGGCCTTGGCAAAGAGGTAACGCATAGCACACACACTGACACTGTAGGGACTCAGGGACTGATACCTCTCTCTGACTCGCACATACAGTAAAAGGGATGCCAAACATGACACTACTGAGCTTTACCATGTGCAGGAGTGTACTATGTGCATCCAACATAGTCAGCCCTCCAGAACTGTCCTCAATACTGGCCCAGCAACAAGGTAAGTCACTCTTCCTCTCAGTTACTGAATGGAGCAGTATGTTCTCATACATGTATGTATGGTATGGATGCAAGCATGCAAGGGAATTGGGTGGCTGAATGGGATAGCAGCAGACTGCTATATGGGACAGCAGGAAATTCATAACAAATACAGTTGTCAACATACTAGGCAGCACTACAGAAGGTGACAACCCCCACTGCAGTACATGTGATGGCCCAAAGAGCTGTGGGTGTTATTAGGTCACACACATGGATGTCAGTGAGGGTCACATATCCACCACCTGCCTCACCCAGCAGGAAAGGTGTAGATGACCATGAAGAAAGGCCAGACTAAGGCCCCAAATGATGGCAATGATGAACAGCCCCCCACTAGTCCTACACAGACATACTACAACAGGTCTGGCAGTTGCATTCTAGTTCTAAAGGATAAGAAGTCTGAAACTGAAATATATGCCTTTAAGATCATGTGTTCTCTACTGATATGCCTCCTGTCTGCATGATAGGTCACAATACAATAGGAAATGGAAGTCAACAGAGTAACCAAGATACCAGTACAGTCATTTCAAATGTTAAAGTCTGCAGGTGTGCCCCCCCAACAATCCCATGTAGAAATCCAGTAACAGATGGCCTGCAGCACTCTCAAATGGCCTACAGCCTTCTGGCAAAGGCCCATGCATCACCCATAGTTCCAATGTACGGAATGTCAGGGGGTCCCGACTAACAACCTAACACAGTAAACAGAAAACAAATGCAAGGTCATGTTGATAAATGCCAGTAGCATGTCTTCCCATGTCCTACTGCAAGGACTATGGATCAGGCCATAAATACTACAGGGATAAAGGCCCAACTGTAGGGATACCTCTGAGATATTGATTACATAATGTTAGGTGGAGGAGAGAATAACAGAGGTGGTTTGTAGAAGCATGGATGTCATGGAGTGTGTGAAGTCTGAAACTCTAATGTCCACCCATACTACACCCATCTGCAAACCCATGAATGAATACCCACAAAACTGCTTGTAAACCACAATGTGAAGATAATCTGACAAGATATACGAGTCCTGCCTCTGGATAACCTGGGTGTATCTGTACAGCTGAGAGGTATGGCCCCAGCAGGATATGGCCATTCCGTGAAGTTGAGAAAAACACAGGGAGGGGAACCCCAGCCAGCATACTAACAAGGTGCTTGACCATTTACACAGAACCAGCAGTCTATTGTCTGTTGCTACCCCTGCACAATGGCAGGTGTGTGCCAGAATGTGTAGTCTATATGCCTTAGAATATTGGTCTCAGCTTCATTCATCTTGTATTCCCGGTAAATAACTGTGAGCAAAGAATGATAACTGTCAGTAGTTGATGACATAACACATCTGCAACAGCTGGAAAGACCACAGAAATACCTCACTAAAAGAATCACAGGCCGAAAGCAGATGCCATATGCTGACCGCCTAAATAAACTTCAGCTATACTCTGTGGCATATTGTCTACTCAGAGGCGATCTCTGCTTAACATACAAGGCCATGTCAAACCCTGAGCTGTTGGACATGCTCCACTTAAAGAAATCCCAATCCCTCAGAGCCACATGCTCCAGGGATCTAAACCTTGTCATCACAATGAACAAAACATGCTGGAGGGATAGGTTCCTGACCCAGAGACTCCCCATACTCTGGAATAGACTGCCAATACATGTCAAGCAGAGTGCCTCCTTGGCCCACTTCAAAAGTAACCTTGATGATTGGATGGGAGATAGGAAATTCATGTCAGTCGCCCTGCTAGACAGGGGTCCAGAGAAGTAAATATTGTGGGAAGAAATATCCAGAGAATTGTTATGGCTAGGCTTGCATAGGCCCTAGGGCCGATAGCCTAGTACCAACCTATGAACCTATGAATATCACAGTGTAAAACAGTACATATGTCAGAAAATCTATCCTACAACCAAAACATGTCACACAAGCAGCACAGGCAATAATAGTTACAGTATCCCCTGTATGTTAAGCCCATTGTGTCTCCATATTGGCAACCTATCTACAGATATCCTGCAGAAACAGTTTGCTAGGTGTAGCTGTAGCACACAAAACCCTGAAATGGAGTCCAACCCTCCCTGGAATGTATGCACACACTCAATATAGAAGGTCATACTGGACATGCTCCCACACTTAGAGAAATGAAGCCCATGTCTCACAACACAGTGGAGAAATGAAGCCCATGTCTCACAACACAATGGACTACAAATATCAGTTATTCACAGCTGTCTGTGCACACACACCAAATTGTACACCACTGCTACTTCACACACACACATTGGATAGGAATACACACACATATCTAAGACCAACATAATATAATATGTCAAACATTCACACACAGAAACGGGAAGAGAAAGACAGACAGTGACAGAGAGATTCCCATTATGAGGCCTGTCCTACCCATTACACATCCCATAGGCCTATATCACATGATGTACTGATGTCATTCACTGTAGAAATACCTTTGCTTAGCCCTCAGCCCTATAGTGTCAGTGGTGCTTGTGATAACTGTGTAACACTACAGTACAAGTAGGTATCCATGTAGCAGTTGTAATCTCAGTCCTGTCAAATGTAAAGTTGTGTGTGACTGTGTGTGTTTCTAGATGAATGTGGTTGAGGCCATTCACACTCACTAAACCTCCTTCACCTCTCTTTCAGCATTGCTGCTGATGTCACTCATCTTCAAAAATACCTTCACATAGCTCTCTAACATATAAGCTGTGTGGTGCTTGCAATAAGTGTGTACTAAAATAGTGTAACAAACTAGTTAAGTAGAAGTTCCAATCCTGATCCTGGCAACTGTGTAAATGTGAATGTAAGTGTTTGTTTGAAAGAGTGTGCATTTCCTTGTACAGACCAGATTTTGTGGTCATTCACACTTACAACACTTCCCTTATCCATGCTTTAGCACTGCTGCTGATGGCACTCACCCTCAAAGATACCTTTGCACAGCTTGCTACCATATAAACTCCATGGTGCTTGCAGTAACTGCATAATGCTATAGTATAGCAAGCTAGTTAAATATACGTTCTAATCTTGCTCCTGGCAACTGTGTAAATGTGAGAGTGTGTGTGTATCCTTTTAAAGATCAGATTTTTTGGTCATTCACACTTACAACACTTCCCTTACCCCTCCTTTAGCACTGCTGCTGATGTCACTCACCTTCAAAGATACTTTTGCACAACCCACCACCATGTATGCTCTGTAGTGCTAATGCGATACATGCAGAACAATGTAGTAGCAATAATTACATAGGTAGGGGTTTAAATCTCATTCCTGGCAAGTGTTTGCGTGTGTACATATATATGTCTGCACCACAAAGTTACTGGCCCCATTTACACCCAATACACATCTCAGTGCCTGACGTTAGCAGTCCTACAGATATCATCCACCTTAGAAGTATCTGTTGGCAACCCTAAACCATGTAAGGTCAGTGGTACGTGTGATAAATGCATAACTTATTGGTCCGACAAGATAGTTAGATAGAGGTTTATACCTTACCACTGGAATATGTGTGTGTAGGGTAAAATATTTTGTGGAAACTCTCACCCACTACATCACCCAATGGTGGATGTGTTACCACACTACCATACCCTGTGGCCTTGGTGCAGGGTTGTGCAGTAACTCATAGCACTTGTTTTTAATGCTGTGGAGGTTGTTGATGTAAATATCAAAGGCCGTTGTGAATGTCGTCAGTGTCTGCTGCATCTCTGCTGCCACAGATGCCTGTTGGGGGTTCCATGAGGGATCCAAAGTTGTGTTTGAAGCTAATAAGGGAGTTCAACAGGCATGGGACACCTCCTTTCCCTGCAACAGTGTCCTCCTTCTGATGTGCACTTTAGTAATGGCATGGGACCACCACATTGTCTCCCAGTGTTTGGAGGACAGTGTCTGGGTTCTGTTAGCTCTAGCTAGTACCATGCATTCATGTACCTGTTTGTACAGTGCCTATGTGAATGATTCCACAGCCATGCAGCTACTACCCATTGCCATGGGTGCAGTGAAGACATCGACCCCTGTTTTCATGGCTGCAAAGTCAGCTTTGGAGAGGTTTTGCCAGGTGGTTATCTTTGTGGGGGGTGTGGATGACATGTTGAGTTCCATGTTGATTACAGCTTGTGTGAATCTCAACATGCAGGGATTGACATCTTTGGATGAGCAACAGTCCCATATTTAAGTGGTCAATACAGGCCAAGGTTGTTGCATCCTCTTCCAGGGGTCAGTATGATGTGGTCTAGGGCAATGGAATTGATGAATCCCAGAAGTGTTGGGCCACTATCCTGGCACTTGGCTACATTCCCCAGGTGATGGAGGGGTGTTGAAGACTCGTACTATGTCAGTGTTGCATTGGACCATCATAGATGGCAGGGTGTTGAGGAATGTGCATTAAGAGTCTAGGGACATAGTTGTGGACCCATAGTAGGCTATGGTCTGGATTGCACTATTACCCCAAGGCAGTTGTACAGGAAGTATCTCCAATGCATTATGATGGGATACTATTCTGGAGGTTGTTGCTGTCCATAATGAATATGGAGACAGCACCACATGTGGAAGTGTGGTGTGGTCCATGTTTGGGGGCTGACAGCTGTATAATGCATCATAGCCTGATAATGCAGGTCTGCTGTCTGCTGCTATGAGCCACCTCTCCATTACAGCAGACATGTGTCCTCCACTCCAATGACTGCTATGAGTGATAGCCTCCTGACAGTTAGATGTACACTATTGAGCAGGATGACCCTCAGATTGCATACATGTGTAGCTGTTATGGTGGTAATAACATTAGGAACACTGCCTAATAAGGCACCATAGGGGTGGCAAGACACTTAGCTAGTATCTGGCAACCCAGCGGTGACAGATGTAGGACATCCATGGCAAGTCATTGGGCTCTGTCAATCATGTCATCCCAAGCAGAGAGATACTGGTTCTCCTGAGAATGACACATAACACGTAAGCCAATATTGCAGTCAACCATCTGTTGATTGTACTGCAGCATCATTCTGGGTGATAGCAGTACATTTCCCAGGGCTACTGTCACACCTGCCTGGACTGCATAATCAGAGAGTTCAACCGTGACTCCTGTCATGTAGTCCAGGGAGGTGTGTCCCAAGTCATTCACACCCACATAGATACAGAATGATACTCGTAGTTGTTGTGGAGTGACATGACTGGCTGTGTCATGTGTTAGATGCTGGCATGTGATAGATATTTGGCTATTACCTGCTCTATATTCAGTTTAGTGAGTGGGATGTGTTTGCCTCAATATTGAGTTACCCATGATCATTGTATTGTGCAAGGTTGTTAGCCTCAGGAGCTTTTGTTGGGGGCACACTGTCTAGGTTAAATATGTGTCCCTTGGCATGTGCCATGTCACGGTGTGTGAGTGGGTGTCTGCTTTGCTGGTCTGTGCTGTTTGGGTAGATGTCCATTGAGTGCTTCTGAGAAGGTGGGTGTGTGGCTTTTCACTGTATGTCATGGTTGTCAAAGTGGGTGCCATGGTGAGCTATACATGGTGTGGTGCAGGTGTTTATCTTATCCTCTTGACCTGCTAGTCCAGTCTTTGCTGGAGAGTGTATCTGTCCACATTGGGTGATATATGGGTAACCCTCACATGTCTGAGTGTTTGGAGTTTAGAGGGGAGGGTTGTCTGTGTACATGAGGCAGTTGCAACAGTGCCCCAGAATGGACAAGTGCACCAGGTTAATGGGTGCAAGTACAGAAAACTGCCATTCAAACATGCCAGGAGGAGTGGACATAACTAGTAAGTGCTGGGGCAACATCTGTGATGAACATGTATTGCTGACAGCTCACAGGTGTGCACACTTCTTGATATAATAACCTGGTGAAGGGCCAAGCCATACTGCTAGCTGAAGTGCAAGACAGAAAGAACTAGCATGATGTACGAGTTGAACAGAAGGCAGACTGTCTGCCACCTGTAATACTTTACCACAGCTGTGCAGTTATCAGCAGCTTTGGTCATGTGAAAGTTCAGTAATCTCTGTAGCACATGCAGTAAGTGTGTAACACTATAGTAGACATACCTAGATAGGCAGGAGCTCTAATCCCAATACTAGCATGTGTGTGTGTGTGTGTGTGTGTGTGTGTGTGTGTGTGTGTGTGTGTGTGTGTGTGTGTGTGTGTGTGTGTGTGTGTGTGTGTGTGTGTGTGTGTGTGTGTATGTGTGTGTGTGTGTTTGTGCATATGAATGTGTGTATGAATCCTATACTGTTTGGCTCATAACTTTTTTGACCTGTATACTACACTTTACACTTCCCTTCACTCCAGTTTAGTAGACCTGTAGATGTCAAGCACCTTAGAAGTACCTTTGGAAAAGTTGGCAATGTATAAGCTCTGTGGTGTGTCTCATAACTGTGTAGAACTATATTAGGAATACCTAGAAAGGCATGTATTCTAATCCTTATGCTGGCAACTACTTGTGTGTGTGTCAAAATGGCCCATCTCAATACCGGAAGATTGCCAAATTCCAGTAATAACGGCCACACAGCTACAAAACGCACTCTCTAAAGCCAAGAATACAGCATCCATGGGACCAGATGACATCCCAGACTGTGTACTACATGAACTACAATATGAACTGGCACCTCACCTAAGTGTCATGTTTAATCATAGCCTCACCTCAGGTTTCATTCCCACTGAGTGGCACAGAGCTACAGTTATCCCAATCCACAAGGGGGATCCACCTTGGATCCCGGAAACTACCGTCCCATCAGTCTGACAAGCCTTATCTGCAAGGCCATGGAGCGTATTATCATGGAACTTATAAACAAAGACATTGGCAACCTTCAAACACTGGACCCCACCCAGTTTGGGTTTGTGAAGGCCGATCTTGTCTCCTGAACCTGATTGACTTCTTTGAATCAGTCTCCAGAGCCATGGATAAGGGTAAGGTGGTCCACACAGCCTATCTAGACCTTGCCAAGGCCTTTGACACCATCCCCACTCTGGAATCATAGATAAACTTACTAAGTTGGGCATTAATCCCTATGTCACCCAATGGGTTGCTAAATGGCTTACTGATAGAACCCACACTGTAAAAGTAGCCGACTCCAAATCCAGCTCCAGACAAGTGACAAGTGGAGTACCTCAGGGTTCAGTCCTGGGGCCGCTCTTGTTTGGCATCTACTTCTCTGAAGTACAGGTCAACACTAAGGGACTCTGGCTAACAAAGTTTGCAGATGACTGCAAACTGGGAGCCATTATTGAATCCCCAAATGATGTGGATACTCTAAAAAAGAGCCTTACAGAAACAGATGTTTGGTGCCAGAGCCATGGGCTCAAGCTCAATGCCAAGAAATGTATTGTTATCCCCTTTGGGAAAAACCTGTATCCATGAATTACCATATAGGTGGCAGTACACGAAACACAGAAAGTGTGATAAGAGACTTAGGGACACAGGTGGACAGTGGTCTCACCTTCGATAACCACATCGCCACAACAGTCAGGAAATCCTTCTATGTGGCACACCTCATCACGAAGGGATTTTTATCCAGAAAAAAGGAGGTCATTGTCCCACTGTACTCATCCCTCATTAGACCCATTATAGAATACAACGCCCCATTTGGTATGTACCTCTCAAGACATCTGCAACAACTGAAAAGGCCTCAGAAATACCTCACTAAAAGAATCACAGACCTAAAACAGATGCCCTACGCTGACCACCTTAAAAAACTCCAGCTATACTCTGTCGCATATAGTCTACTCAGAGGCAATCTCTGCTTAACATACAAGGCCATGTCAAACCCAGAGCTTTTGGACATGCTACACTTAAAGAAATCCCAATCCCTCAGAGCTACACGCTCCAGGGATCTAAACCTTGTCATCACAATAAACAAAACATGCTGGAGGGATAGGTTCCTGACCCAGAGACTCCCCAGACTCTGGAATAGATTGCCCATACATGTCAAGCAGAGTGCCTCTTTGGACCTCTTCAAGAGGAACCTTGACGATTGGATGGGAGAAAGGAAATTCACCCCAGGGATCACATCAGTCACCCTGCTAGACAGGGTTCCAGGAAAGTAAATAATGTGGGAAGAAATAGCCAGGGAATTGTTATGGCTAGGCTTGTATAGGCCCTAGGGCTGATAGCCTAGTACCAACCTATGAACCTATGAAGATCATATCTTGTGTGGCTTATACCATTTTGATGTGCATACCATACACAGCTGGTGACCACCTCCCATTGCCATTACTTAATATAGTGTGGTAACAGCATCTGCCTCACATGCAGCAGGTTAAACCATTTTGCAGTCCTCTGTACAGCTGTGTCTGGAATATCTATATGTTTGAAACCTATACATGGTCGGAAGAGGTCTGTGTGCCTTAACAATGCCCATGTATGTGATATTATAGCCAAATAGCCCACAGTGAGTGTACTGACACATGGCAGCATGAGGTATCATACCTGACTGAAACATCATGCTCTTAGGACATCTGCTGCTCTCAGAGATGGCCAGCCTTGTAGGTGCAATGCATGAGTCCAAATGCTTGGTTTTACAAGTGAACTGTACCTGTTATGGGTCACAATATAGGCTGGAAGAGGTGTGGACTGTCATACTGTAGTCCTAATTAGTATGTAACAGGACCACCTTGCATCTTAAGAGGAGTGTGTACACAATTTATATCCACTGAATACCAGTAATGCATCACGCATGACCCTACCTTAAGTCATTTGTCTAGCACAATTTGCTGACCTCTGTCCAGATGCCTTGGCACTGACAAGTTGTGAGGTATGCTACAGGAATGTTGAATTCACATCAGATAGGCCCCAGTGGTGACCACTGTGGTGCAATACAGTTAAACCCAGCACAAGTGAACATGCACAACAAGCAATATAGCTATTACATAAAGCAATATCGCTATTACTGATGGTTGTGTGCATGGTAAATTGCAAGCACTTCACATGTCTGTGGTATTGCCAAGCAACAACAGAACAATGTCATACTCACCAGCTTCAGGCTGCTGTCCCATATGCAGACCAGGGGGTCCTAGGTAGTTGTGAGAGGGAGTTATTGTCAGCAGACACACATGTGGCCTTGGTGCAGGACGGATGCAGCAGTGGTTGGGAGGGTGGCCTAATTGTTAAGGTATTTGCCTTACAAACACAAGGTGCAGGGTTTGAGTCTCACAAGGGATAATTGGCTAGGATTAAAATGGCTTGCAAGGGCAGTTAGCTTAGTACTAATCTATGAACCTATGAACCTATGTCTGCACATCTACAGTACTAACCGTAATAATACACAATGTCCTGTCCTCAACATAGATGTGCACCTCTGTGCATTAGAAAACCCCATCCACAACTGCAATCAGACCTGACACATGCATGTAGATGCAATACAGATACATGGTATGTCTGATACATTAGTGTACTAATCCCCACTGGGCCCTTACCTGCATGCTCCTCATCCAGTGTGTGTGTGCAACCCACCTCCACAATGCTTCCCTCAGTGTCATGGCTTGTGCATTTGGCATGTGCCCAAGTGTTTTGAGAGCTCCATGGTGAGTGTTAGTGGGAGCTAGATGGCTGGGCTCTCACTTGTGGCTAGCCAGTCCCTTGCTACAGCAGCAGCCCATTGACAGGCATGGCATTTGAGGTTGGTGGCCCAATGTTGCACATGCTCATAAGTTCTGCTGTGCAGGCTGGCATCATTTACCATGAAGACCACATTGTTCCACAGGGCAGTCCTCTCCCACACATCTTCTGCTCTTCATCTAAATGACAGGGCATAATGTCCAATCACATATTGGGTGATGATATCTGTTTCCCCAACAGAGAATGCTGGTAGGTGAGCACTCTATGTTACCTGGAAGACATAAACAAGAAAATGGTTACAGGACCTTATACAGTTGTCAAAATGCACACCAACAGTGGATATTACTTGTAAATAATCCAGACTGCACCAAAACCATACAAGCTATCATGGTTATAGCAGTTTGTATTACACACCTGTCCCTGAGCTATCTTACTCCCTCCAATGTTGGACACTTGATTGGATAATCCTCTATCCTCCATTAATTTCTGTGTAGAGAGTTGACAGTGGGCATCTTCCATGTGGATGGTGTGTGGATGGTGGCAGATCTGTGTTTGACTGTAGTGTGTGATGGAGCTCTGAGCACATGCCTGAGTTCATGTAGGAGGCAGCCACTGATATTATGCCCCATGGAGATATGCTGTTGTTGCCATCAGCAGGCAATATATGCATGCTCACCGTTGATGAGGGGAGAAGTGCAGTTGATGTGCATATCTCCCTGTACATCTATGGTGGACAGGATGGTGATGGATGTTCCCACCTAACCTGTGTGATGCAGGTTGCCTATATCCATGACATGTGTGTATTAGGTGTTCTTTACCCTCAGTTCAGGGTGACTTGTGTTGTTTCACCCGAGACTTACAACATATGTGGGACATGGTTGGATTTGTCCTTGGTGGTGTGGATATGTCTGATTCATAGTCATAGCCAGCCTTACAGGAAGTTACCTGTGAAGTTACATACTTGCTCAGATATAGATGGACTTGCTTCAATGTTTTTGCCTGCACCTATGTGTCCCTGTACAGCCAATGTAGCAACCTATTATGTGGTTTGTGTATTTCTGCTGTCCACCAAAGGGGATTACTCTACCTTGGTGGAGGCTGTATATACAGGACAGGCACTGCTGTGTCCATATAACTACAGTGGATATAAAGGGTACTCACCCCTGATAAACTGCCTGGTATTTGTGCAATTGGAGCATGACACTACAATAACTCATGTCATAACAATTCCCACCTGTAGTGTGACCTATAGTCTGTACAATTCAATTAAAAACATAACAATAGGGTCTGTGAAAACATATGGAAATAATGCCCAGTACAATAAGCCAGCTGAATGAGTGTGTACACCCTTAAACTGATATGTTGTGTATGCACCTGTTGAGATGGTTACAGCATTCATCCGTCTTTGTCTGGACTCTAACATCATGCCACATCTTCACTTGGCAATAGTTGGTCGCCTTCCTAGAAACATCTTTGATTGTATTTCAATGGAATTGTACAGGTTAGGGGTCACATAAAGAAGAGAAGCATTATGAAATGATCTTCTGCGGTCTGATTGTCATACAGCACACATACCTGGCCATCTAACAGGGGTGTGTGCACTTGTGATATCCACTGTATATAGGTGAGAATATAGCTGGTAGTGGTAGGCATGGACATAGGGTCATAACACAGGTGGGCACTTCTCTGATTAATAGCTGAATATAATGCCTACTCTTGTAGCCATATCAGTGTCAGGGAACTGCAACAAACAGTAGCTGTAGACATTTCTGTCTGTTATATGCACTGACACTGATATTACACACATGTGCAACATGCACAACCTATGTACCTGAATGCTTGAAACCCATGTGATTTAGTTTTGTACCTCCCAGCTGAACATAAGCATACATACATGTATACTTGGCATAAATTTCTGTTGTATGTTAGTATGGCACACTGTAGTTACAGTCTTTCCGCTCAATCATACTTTTCAACCTATTACAGCAGTACGTCTGGACAATGGTACACATAAATGGGTGTCAAGGGGACATCAGAATTGATACTGTATTAATATAGCTGCACCATACATTAGTACATTGATTGCACAGTAGCGTTTGACATCACTGTGATAACCTGGAAGATGTCCAACAGTCATACGTAGGCTATTATGTTACAATGTCATTGCTTACAGACCTGCCAATGATTTGGCTGACATAACACAGGTATATGTGTATGTGACTACAGATATCAGTCACAGATGTGCTTATTGTCCAGAAGAACACTGTACAGTTGAATGTTATTAATTCAATATATCACATGAAGTTCAACACACGTCTGCAGCAGTACTTGACTATGCACATGCCCTCTATAGGTGTCTTAGCTTTACAAGGCAAACATTTGTCATACTCATAATCACAGGTAATATGGATATGGAAAACATCCCATTAACTGGCCTAACAGTGGCACACAACTGTTTGACAGACAACCCTGCATTTGTCATCTATGAGCTGTCTTTTCCCAGGGTGAGTCAGGCTCTTAAGCTGTGATCCCACCTCACAACCCTTCAGAGCATCACATATGGAAAATGCCTACAATGATGGGGGGATAAATAGGGACAAACTTTAAATATTCCTATTACAAACATAGGGCGTTTGTAGAGTGATACATTTAACATTACAGTGAATATTCTTAAGGATTTAGAGTCTTAAGCTCATCTGTTTGTCATTGCCTGATGACTTCAATCCTCAGCTATTTGCCAGAAATGTACAGATCTCAGGAGGAACAGACAAAAATACATGATGGTAAAATGTGGACATTCTGTGAAGATCTATACAGTTGAGAGGTATGTCTGTGATATCTCCCACTGCAGAGAGGACCAGATGCTATGACCATAGCAGCTGTTTAGCAGGATATTAGTTCAGCATGTCTTGTTGGGACATATATTCCTCCAAATCATATTTCCCATTATTACAGACCAGGTACTACATTCAATTACTTGCTTATATGTTCCACTTACCTTTTTTCTTTCCTCTCTTTTCCACTTTATGTTTAATTTGTTATCTGTTTCTCTCACTTTCTCTGTGTGCACTACAGGGATAGAGCTGGTCTGAATAGGTGGCAGCATGGCTTTTGTAGGTGATGCTCATGACCAGGTGATGGCCTGTGCACCTATTGGGTTCCCCACTTGCTAACTGAATGTAGAGCAGCTGTGTAGTTCTACCAATAGCCAATGTCATGGCAACACACTCCTATAAATGAGTGCTCCATGTGGGCATTGGCCTTTTCCCTTACTTGTGAGGAAGTCATCCTGGAGTTGCGTGAGCTACTACCTCTTACAACAAGACTTGTGGAGATAAGATGACTAAATGGTGGTGAAGGTTCAAGACTTAGGGGCAGAATGTGAGTATTGCTGTTATATGTTTGGAATACTGCTAGTTTAACAGGGTTGTCTGCACATGCTACTTCTGCATGGGTTTCAGTCTGACAAAGTTCTGTCTCCGCATAGCTCTCAACTGTAGGGCCATCCACATAATGGCCACAGGTTAGCCGGTTATGTATGGGCTGTTCTCCAGACAGGCGTTGTCCTTGTCAAATTAGTAGATGCTCTGGTGATTGCATTATGTAGATGGTAACATCCATTTGTTTTCTGACTTGGTATCCCTCAGAAAAGATATGTTACAACAAATACTGCAACACCAGCAACTTTCTCAGAGTATAACAGTAATATTTCATGTATGGCCATGTATTTCAGTTTCTGCCCACCAATTATGTCAGGCTTTGCCCAGATGTCATACAGTAGTAGGTGGATAGGTATACTGGTATATCATTACTTAGTGCTGTAATTTCTGTTGAGGGGAATGGCTGGGAAACATGTTGAAGTCTGTAAATTCAAGAGGTTGGTGCATAGAAAATGCTCTTAGATGGCCGTGTAACATATTTTATGTGGGGGACAATAACACATGTTTTAAAACTAGGCTGTTAAAACATGTCAGACGTATTACTGATAAGAAATATGTAAGTTCTATAGCTGTACATTTGAATAAATCTCACCATGGGGACAGCAGTGGGTCTCAAGGTACTGTTTCTGAAAATGTCTGTTCCTCAGTGATATGAAACATTCATAAAACAATTGTTATGTACAGACTCACTGTATTAATATTAACTGTGATACTTTATCTGTAGAGTTAAATGATGAGTGTAATTGGAGGCTGTGTATTCAATTATGTAATTAGGTGCTAATTGATTCTTGTGATTAATGCATGTATTTCTGGTAATGTTTACTCCTTGAATGCTTTGCACAAGACATCAGACTATAATAAACATGTGTGAATTACTGGCTGGCTGTTATTTTTCTTTGCTATGTCCAGACATTTTATTTGTTTTGCTAAGAGGTTGTTGAATGTCTGGCCATTGTGTATGACCTATCATGATTTTGTAGCAGTGTACTGTCACTTTTTTTGTTTGGACTGTGTGTGTGTGGGGGGCAGATGTGAGTGTCATGGCTGATTTTA
Organism: Protopterus annectens; assembly: GCF_019279795.1. NCBI lineage: Eukaryota > Metazoa > Chordata > Ceratodontiformes > Protopteridae > Protopterus > Protopterus annectens. The sequence continues at coordinate 813,385,244 of NC_056745.1, forward strand.
TATCCAACTGTGTATGCTGCCCTTGTTGTGTGTGGTCTATCACAGCATATGTTTGTATGGGCATTTTGGGACATGCATGATTATAATATATATATATATATATATATATATATATATATATATATATATATATATATATATATATATATATATATATAAAGTCTGGAAAGGACCATCATTCTGATAGGCCCTCATTGGCCTCATCAGATTTGGTTCCCCTTCCTTCGACTTCATCTTTTGAAGGACCCTTGGATTCTGGACCAAGTTCCAGACCTTCTGATACAGTCCTCGGGGGAACATCCTCCCTCTCTGCAGTCCCTCAAGCTGACAGATTGGCTGCTCCAGTTCCCATCATAGCCAGGTTCCATAACCTTTCCAATGAGACTAAGCAAATTCTCTTATCCTCTCATAAATCTTCTGCGAAGAAGCTTTACATTAGCAAATGGAAAAAAGTTTCTATATGTGCCTCTAAAAACAATATTGATCCTTACCAAGCCCCTATGGCCTCCATTTTAGAGTTCTTGACCATGATTATGTCACACAAATTATCCAAAAGACTTTTCATCTCAGACCACCTATGAATTCTCCCTGTTCCCCATGGAATCTTAATTTTATGCTTTCCCGCATTATTCTTCCTCCATTTGAACCAGCTTCCTCATGTGACCTCACATTTTTGTCATGGAAGACTATCTTTTTAGTAGTTATTACTTCTGCCCACAGAGTATCAAAGCTTCAAGCCTTGTCCATTAAGCCACCTTACTTGATTTTCCATGCTGACAGAGTCTCACTTCGAACAACCCCCTCCTTTTTGCCTGAGGTTTGCACTGAAACTAATCTTAACCAAATTATTGATTTGCCACTTTTTCTTCCCCAGTCACTCCAACAATCTAGAATACATGCTGCACAAACTTGATGTTCACAGACAGCTCAGATTTTACTTGGATACAACAAAAGATTTTAGGAAATCAGAACAGATTTTTCTTTCCTTTTCAGACTCCAGGAAAGGTATGCCAGTGGCTAAAACAATTCTGAGTAAATGATTATCTGATGTATCACATTTGCTTATTCAGCTGCCAATATGCCCTTACAACACAATATCACTCAACCACTCACTCGCTCACTCAACCAGAGCAGTTTCTACATCCTCTGGCTTTTCTGCCAGACTTCCTACTGATAACATTTATGCAGCAGCCACTTGGTCAAGACATCATACCTTTATCACTCATTACAAAATTGACAGGGCCTCCAGGGACAGGGCCTCTTTTGGGCCTACTGTCCTGAAAAACATACTACAGTGAGCCACCCAAGATAGATGGTGCTTGGGATGCTACCCATCTGTAAGAATGAACATCGAGATAGAACAACTTCACATAAAGACGTTATGTACTTACCATAACATTCCATGTGAGTTGTTCATCTCACCTTTATTCTTACTTCCCTCCCTCCTACCCCCTCCTGGGCTTTTAGAAGCCGTTTATATATATATATATATATATATATATACATACATATACATATATACAGTTTCCCTACTGTTGAATTACTGTGCTGCATGATATGTTTGAAAACACATTTAGCATGCTCACGGCTCAGATGGCTTAGTGGTAAATTGCTGTGGTGTGCAAGGTTCTGGGTTCAAGGCTTGCAAAAGCTGATTATTTTGTTGTCTGGGCAGAAAAAGGGCTGTTGGATACAGAGTGATTAAGGTACTTTTAAGTGGGTTTGCATGGGTTTGTGTGGGTTTGCATCGCAGTATTCAATGCTAACTTCTGGTTAAACATGCTTACAGACAGTTAGCCTTAAAAGTGCTTAATCTGTGTAGGCATTGCTTAGCATCATGCAAACAGGCTTAATCATGCTTACTACTGCTTAAAACAGCTTACTCACACTTACCCCTGTTCAAATTTCTTTAAAAGAAAAGAAAAAAGAGGTGATAGGAAAGTGGTGAAAAAGGGGACACAAAGAGGGAAGGACAATAGGGAAAGTAGCTAGGGATGTGCAGGACAAGTGTAGGGAAAGTCCATAGCTGTCCATTTCTGCTAGAGCAATAGCTGTGCATATATGTGAATTTGGAGGTATATTTGGACACTGAAACCCCTGGGAGAGGGGTGAGGATGACAATAATGTGTTGTGAAGCCAATTAGACCAGTTTACATGTGTCCAGTTGTCACATGTGCGAAATGGACAGCTATGTATGGGGAGACATTTTTTTGGGGGGGACAGATTGCCCTTTTATTTAAGGTGAGAGTGGGACATTGGAGAAGAATAGGAGGTTTATTTGGGGAGGTAATTTGGGTAGAAAGACAGAGAAGATAGCATACAGGGGCAGTATATGACACATCTGGGGAGGTAACACCTTGGACTGGGAGGGATGTTTGGTAATCGGAAGTCCACGAGCCCCAAAATGGATATAGTGGGACTGAGGTCTCCACCCATGGGCAGTCACCACTGCACCTTCACAGCCCCAAAGGAGGCTGTGCTGGGGGCTGAGCAGGAGGAGCAGGCTGAACCTCTAAATGCACCATGTGGTCCTCAAGTTGGCATAGCAGATCTTCAAATTCCTTGCGGAGCTTGCTATGCAGCAGACCCTGGACGTGGCTTAGGGTGACAAGATCCCATCCACGCTTACACCCGAGGGGGTCAAGCCCCATCCCCTGAGGCAGTTCCACCTGAAAGTGGTGCAGGACCAGCGGACGAGGAGGTCCCCGGGGTGGGGTGCTGGGGCCTGGTGCCACAATCAGATGAGGTAGGAGAAGTGGATCCACTGGAATCGGCCTTCCTTGATGTGCTATCATGTTGCAGTTTTAGAGCATATGTTGGTTAGTAATGGTTAACACATTCCAGGATTAGTTATAACAGCATGCATGAGTATTCCCATTAACCCAATGTAACACATTTGGAACATTTGCTTATCAAACAGAACACATGCATATATGGAACCACAGTGGGCGTTACACCAGGATGCTGGTTACATTGATAGCAACAGGCCAACAATGATGGTATTTGAACAGGGAACATTAATTGGAATAAATTTCCACATTTTTAGAACAACAGGACATGTCCCCACAGTAGGTGTGGTGGAAAACATACCCATTCATTTATATGTTTAGATTATTGATGAAGATAAGGTGGGAGAGAGAGAGAGAGAGAGATGTCAATTAACAGATGTAGATTGGTCACAGCTTTAATGATAATTGCTCTACTTATTACTCTACAGGTACTATTACAACTATAGCCTTGGGTTGGACAGTGGTATATTTGTACACAGTATAATTACAGCATTCTTATAGCTACTTTGAACTTTCTCTTACCTGGTAGATATGTGGAGGGATTGTTTAATACTACATGACTGTTTCTACCCATATTCCCATAGACAGGGTTACATATGTGCACTCAAAGTGTGTGTGTGTGTGTGTGTGTGTGTGTGTGTGTGTGTGTGTGTGTGTGTGTGTGTGTGTGTGTGTGTGTGTGTGTGTGTGTGTTTGTGTGTGTGTGGCTGGCATGGGCTTCCTGGTTCACAACCCGCTCAGCTGGAGCTGTAATGAAAATAGAAAAACATTTATGCATACCTATTCATCACATACACATGCTGGACTTTGGTAAACAGTTATTGCTATGAATACTTACAAACTGCTGGGACATCACCCCTCTGTCTTGCTTCTTGGACCCAGTGTTCCAAGAGCTCCCTCTTCTGCCATTTCAAGTCGGCATAGTGGTGCTGGATCTGCTCACCAGTCTGAAGGATATCAGTGGCACTGCTGAGATCAGGGGCGAGACTTTCCCAGGCTTCTGCTTTGTATTCAGAACCTTGGTACTGGTCCTGTAGCAGTCTCACATCATGTTTTTTTATAAGGAGTCCTACCATGACCTTGGACTCCTGTATGCCCCAGTGCTGCGCACAAAAGAGCATGCCCTCTCCAACACCTGCCATACTGCCTACAGTGGGGAGCTACAACCAGTTATGAGCTGTATTCCCACCTGCAAGGTTTAAATATGGCCGATTTCCTGCCCTTTGCTGTGATTGGGCAGTTTTGAATATGCTGAGCTAAGCTAAGCTACGGGCAAACCTGCTTAGCTAAAGTTGGCAGTCCTTAAAGGGGCAGATTCAGCACTGCTTACCAATGGGCATATCCACTTAGCTGGGCTACTCATTGCTTTGCATTCATATGTACACAATGCTTATACCCGGTCAGCATAGCTGTGCAATGGTTAGCATTGCTTATGTTTTATTTTATTGGACTACCACCTGTATGGGATTGATTCATCATTCTTTACATTTTATAAATTTGTTTACCTTCCCTGACATTCCCCAATGTGCTGTAATTATAGTTATTCTTGTGTGACTATACTGTATGGGGCACTTGTGTTTATATGGGGGTTTCACTACTTTATTACACTGAGACTTCACATCTGCACCTAATACACTACTCTGGTTGAGAAATATAAGTTACTTCCTACATAAATATACAAATAAATTAAAAGTGTAATGATTACACGTACAAAATGGAAATGTCTTTGGTAAGGCTCGAACTGTGAATGACTACATGCAAAGTGTATGCTCTAATCACTACACTATTGCATTCCTACATATGATGGATGTCTATTTAACTTATCGTGCCATTTCAGCTGGGTTAAGCATAGCTAAGCAATGGGCACACCCGCGCAGCTACACTTAAACTTTATTGCAGATGTGAAAAAAAAAAATTGTTGCGTTTTTTACTTCATACCCTTCAAAATATCCATGCTTATGCTAAACCTGTTATTTTATCAACTTTCTAATTTTGTAGTGGCAATTGTCCCTTATGGCGTTGTCCAGTTTTCTTACTCAGATAGGTTGAGAGGTATGTGTTATATACTTCATACCCTTCTGAAAATTCATGTTAATGCTAAACCTGTTATTCTATCAACTTTCTGGGTCTGTAGGGACAATTGTCCCTTATGGCTTTGTCCAGATTTCTTATGCTAACGAGTTGAGAGGTGTGTGTTATATACTTCATACCCTTCCAAACATCTGTTATTCTATCAACTTTCTAGGTTTGTAGAGACAATTGTCCCTTATGGCTTTGTCCAGATTTCTTACTTTTACGGGTTGGGAGGTGTAATGAGCGATCTCACTCTATTTAAATTGACATACGGCAATTCTGGTGTGCAGGGGGCATTTGTATTGTGAGAGCACTGATCTCAGACACATCCCCTGCATTTGTACACAGAACCGTCTCCGTATTAAAACATGGCAGCATGCCTTCAGGAATATGCATGGTGCGCTGCTGTGCTGCATGGGAATGGTCCCTATTCCTGCATGGAAAAGTTTACTGAATACTGGGGAAAGTCTTTGCATTTCTACAAATTTGTCTGCAATCTGTAATAGTCTGATAACAGCAGCTTTTGGATAGCAGCACCTGCTTGTTTAAGAGTTGCGTATGCTGACTGTTAGCTTAGCTTGTAAGGAAGCATAGCAGAATATCTACAATTTGCTCTGCTGTGTGTTCAAATGTGAAAAGGGGACACATATATTGGAAACTGCTATCTTGCTTTAATGTACCCATAGAATTGATTTATAGAAGCATATTGCACTTATTGATATTAATGTGTATTTTGAACGTAGTTGCAAATAACTTGGCAAGTCATCAAATTCATCTCCCTGAGTCTCTACTGAAAACGGGCTACTTACCCAGCCGGACTCTACCCTGTTAACAAATGTAAAATAAATTAAATAAATAAATAAAAAATTCCTACTGATATAGCCAAAAAATTCCATTGATATCAGCTATCTAACTGTGGGGCAAGTACATCTTGCTAAATCCTGTTATATGCCTGAGCTATTTTTGGGTCAATATTGCATAATTTGTAAAAATTATATGAAGATTGTTTTCTCATGAACTATTGAGGTCATTAGTAGAACAACATCATCCTCAAATTTTGAGGGGCTGGGATGGGCAGACTAACAGTTGAAATGAAGAACAAGGAATATGTATGTATTTTCCTACTGATGTGCAATTTAACAAGGAATTAATGGTCCTCACACACACACACCTTTCTTTGTCCTTAATGTACAGGAGCATGTGTGGTTCTGTTTACAGAAGCTGTATGCTATATGACACTTTCACACTGCCTGAGGAATGTATGCTTTGTATTACCGTTAATGCATCTGAACACAGTGATAACCTGAGTATATTTTTCTGTTTAGCTACGTGAGCAGCACATGTTCATACTTTGCAGTCTTAAACCAAGAGCATCGTTAGTAGACCATCTCCCATCATGATGATATTTTAACATAAAATCTTTTCACTGCCTGCAATTTTTTTTTTCAGTTAAGATGTGTTAGGTAGGCAGGTAGTTCTCAGGGTTGGAGTTTGGATCTCGTGTCACCCAGTCTGTGTTCAAAGATGTTAACAACTGAATGCAAAAAAATTGTCAACTGTGTGTTTTACTTATCTAATGTTCTTCAGAAAGAAATGTCGATAAGCTGTGTTGAGAAATGTGTATCAATGTTATTTGAGGAATACATTTTTCAGATATTCTATTTTTTGTTTCAGGTGATGAGGGGTGCAGTCATAACAGAACCAACTGCATTAAACAGATGCACAGGCTTCAGGATCAGAGGAGGGAGAGAGATATGTTGATTATTTTACGTATTTTTATAAACTGAAATGCATCTTCCCCAGTTTTCAAGTCTGTATTTTTCACAATTATATGTTTATTGATTAGAAAGCAAGAATACTCATCATACATCAGTATGGTATGTGACATCATCACTCAGTAGCTGTGCTTATTACTGTCAATAAAATCTAACAATGTTGATTTTTATGTAGCTTTGAGCAATTTGTTCAGCACACATTTTTAAATGTAATCCTCAACATAAATGACAGTTGCTTTTATTTATTTGTCACACATCTTGTAAGGTGGGTCTTTGCTCTGTTAGTTAAATGTTCTGAGTATTGTTCATGTTGCATTGTTTGTCATATGCATATGTTTTCCTGTGTTGCTGATTGATCTGTTGTGCATAGTCTGTCTCTTCACAGAGTGAATGGATGCGTGCTGTATTAGTGCTTGCAGTGTTACTTGCAGACTGTGAGGCTTAGCCTTTAATTCAATATTGGTATTGTATCCGCCTCAGACACTTGTAGCAATGCAGTTATACCCTAGGTTGAGTTACACTTGAGCAGATACCTGTTTGATTACAGCAGTTCATATTCAGCCCACCCTACAAGTCAACATTGGTATTGCATCTAACTCAAACACCTTGAGTGTTTTTGTAGAAACACAGCTATAGCCTAGCTTAACTGATACTAAAGCAGATACCCATTTGACTGAAGTGGTTCATATTCTGCACACTATACAGGTCAGCAATGGAAGTGCATCTGCCTCAAACACTTACGGTGTTTTTGTAGAAGTACAGCTGCAGCCTAGGTTGACTGACACTTGAGCAGGTACACATTTGATTGCAGTAATTCATATACAGTATACCCTGCAGGTTACCATTGGATTGCATCTGCCTCTAACCCTTGGGTGTTTTTTTTAAATACAGTGTTACAGCCTTCGTTGATTGACACTTGAGCAGATACACATTTGATTGCGGCAGTTCAGTATCAGCAAGCATATTCCATTAGTTTTTTTTTTTCAGTGTACTGATTGCTGTTTGTTTTTGTAGATAATAAATACATTTGTATATGTACAATAATGTTAGTAGCAGATATAGTAGATTCTCATATTTCAAGAGTTATTTAGATTGAACATATCAAATTATTTTTAGTGGTGTATGCATTATATTGATGTGTGTTCAGCCAAATACCATTCTGCCTGTCTCAGAAGTTTGTCATATTGCTTGTCTATTGTCCACAATATTGTCAGATCACTTTCTCCTAATTTTAACGACACATTGTGGCTGCAAATGTAAATTATTGAATGCAGACAGTACAATATGTTGGTTTGAGCATTCATACATTTTTACAAAGCTAATGACCCATGTGTATGTGTCTAAGCATATAGAATTGCTCAGAAAAGAATACTTTTGTCCTTTTTAGGAGTATTACATACAGACCCATAGGCAACTCTGTCCATAATGGACGTGTCTCATTCCCTGTGTAAAGTGCCATCATAATCATATTGTGTTGTGTTATAATAGTCATGGAATTGTTGTGCATGATAGTCATTTGCTATTCTTTTCTGCTGTGTTTTGCAATTAATCTTTACAGAGCATGGTACCCATGGATGTTCTCCAATCCGAAGATGATGATGTGCACATGCGAGGCCACTGCCAGATTCTTCCAAGGATGATGGTGATGATGATGATTATGATGATGATGCAGTGGCACCTGGACCTATTCCTGCTTGAGACATTCTGCCTGTACCCTGGAGGAGACATTGACATGACTGGGATAGAGATGCTTTTCAGGAAGAGATCTGGAAGCTCATGACCAATGTGTTCCAAACACAGATGTGGAACATGATGGGGATCTTCTTTAAGGATATGGTATGGGCTATGCCGGATTTGTTCAGGGTGATAGCACATGAGATCATTCAGGAGTCTGATCCCCATAAACCTGGTCTCTCTGGTCAGGAAGTATTGTCTTTGTGCTCCACTTGTGTTAGGCTGCCAACATGATGATTGCCATTTCATTGACTGGACTGTATATCCACTCTTGTACATGTATACCATGTATCTGTCATGCTTATGTGTTATTATCATGGCAACTGTATATAAAGATTACCTTACAGTTGAGACTCTAAATAGAAATACCCCCAAATTTGACAATGATGAAGTAATATTTACCAAACTGAAGATTATTTCCAAAAAATACTAAACATAATAGCAACCTACATTCCACCTGGAAACAATAGCTCCACACTTGAAAAGTTACTGCATTGATCCACTCCCACTAGAAATGATCATTATAGGAGATTTCAGCATTGACTGGCTTACTTGCAACACTCAGAACCCTAAAAATTACATCAACCTGTATGGATTCACACAGAGTATACAATCTCCCATTAGAATTGACAAATCATCCAAAAGGGACTCCGCACTTGATTGGATATTATTAAATAGACCAGCCCTATTCTTTCAAAATTGCTGTCTCCCAGACAGCCTCAGTGATCATCTACCAACCTTTCTACTAAGACATGGTACATTTCCTGCAAGACTCACTGTTTACCATCTAATTAGGAATAAAAGAAACTTTCCAGACCAGAATTGTATCCCTCACTGGTAAGATCAGACCATAAACTAATCTCACTGGATATTCACATCCCAACCCCACCCCCTGCCCAGAAAACCACAGTGAAAAACTTCTCTAAAGCAAATTTCACACTCCTCAAAACTGAGGTGGAATCCTTCAAAGCCCCTGGGCCTGTGGAAAATACGGCCCAGACCGCAGAATCCTTTATAAACACATTCTATGAACACCTTCAGGAATGCATGGATCATGCGATCCCAAATAAAACCAAGACCCAATCCTCCAAAGGCAGACGTCCTGTCTGGTGGACCCCAGCCATAAACAAACTATACAATAGAAGGAGGAAGCTACTAAATGATAGAGCAAAATCCCAAAAAGGGAAGGCATCACTGATCAGTATTAGCAAAAAACTATGGGCACTCATAAAATTGTCTAAGGCCAGCTTCGAGAGAAAAATTGCACAGGACACTAAGGATAATCACAAGGCTTTCTTTAGTTATGTTAGGAACCTGGGTGGTAATTCCCAGATATGCTCAGAATTAGTCCAAAATGACTAAAAATACACTGAACCCACAGACATTGCCAACATCCTAGCTGTCAGCTTCAGCGCAAACGCCCCCCCCACCAAAAGGGCAAATATCTATCCCAGCAGAGGGCTGCCCCCCTGACATCTCAGATGCTCAGGTAAGAGCCACCCTCTCCAAAGCAAAAAACACAGCATCAATGGGAGCAGACGGTGTCCCAGGCTGCGTCCTACATGAACTCCAAGAAGAGCTAAACCCAAACATAAAACTACTGTTCAATCTCAGCCTTACTACAGGATATGTGCCAAAAGAGTGGCGTACAGCAACAGTGGTCCCTCTCCATAAACATGCTGCCTCAACGGATCCTGGAAACTATCGCCCCATAAGCCTGACTAGCTTGGTCTGCAAAGCTATGGAAAGGATCATCATGGACCTCATAAATAAAGATATTGAGGACCTACAGACACTGGATCCTACCCAGTTCGGCTTTGTTAATGGCAGATCCTGCCTCTTAAACATGGTTGATTTCTTTGAAACAGTCACCAAGGCCATTGACGAGGAGAAGGTGGTCCACACAGCCTACCTGGACCTCGCAAAAGCCTTCGATACAATACCCCACTCGGGCATTATAGATAAGCTCACCAGCTTAAATATAAACCCCTATGTCACTAGATGGATTGCAAACTGGCTCAAGGACAGAACCCACATGGTTAGAATTGCTGGAGCCATGTCAGACTCCAAACCAGTTACAAGTGGCATCCCACAAGGCTCAGTCCTGGGACCTCTCTTGTTTGGTATATATTTCTCGGAGGTACAGGCCAACACGGAAGGACTGTGGCTGACCAAGTTTGCAGATGACTGCAAACTGGGCACCATAATCGACTCTCCAGCCAACACAAGCATCCTCCAAAAGGGCCTCATAGAAACAGACAACTGGTGCCAGAGCCATGGCCTCAAGCTAAATGCCAGAAAGTGTATAGTCATCCCTTTGGCAAAACAAAGTGCCCACAAATTACCACATAGGTGGTAATCCATTAAGTACAGAAGAAGTAATTAGGGACCTGGGGACCCAAGTTGATAGCAATCTCTCATTTGACAACCACGTGGCCAAAGTGGTTAGAAAAACATTTTATATAGCCCACCTAATCATGAAGGGATTCACATCTAGATCAGGGGAGGTCATCGTGCCTCTTTACTCATCCCTCATCAGGCCCATAATTGAGTACAATGCCCCTTTTGGGATGTACCTTACCAGACACCTGCAGCAACTGGAAAGACCCCAAAAGTACCTCACCAAGAGGATCAAAGGGCTCAAACAGATGCCATATGCTGCCTGGTTAAAGAAACTCCAGATCTACTCAGTGGCATACCGCCTGTTCAGAGGTGATCTGTGCCTGACGTATAAAGCCATGTCCAACCCGGAATTAATGGACATGCTGCACCTCAGAAAATCCAAATCCCATTGAGCTACGTGCTCACGAGACTTGAACCCCAGCACTGAAATAAATAGGACATGCTGGAGGGACAGATTCATAACCCAGAGGCTCCCTTCACTCTGGAATAAAATCCCAGTCCAGGTTAGGCAGAGTCCCTCATTGACTCTCTTCAAGAGGAATCTTGATGAGTGGATGGGAGATCATAGGTTTACCCCGGGTATCACTTCTGTGTCACTGTTAGACAGAGGCACAGTATACTAACCTCAAAAAAGGGCATAGCAAAATAAATTTAAAATGGGTGGCGAAAGCCAAACACATTCTGGCTAGGCTTATAAATGCCCTAGGGCAGATAGCCTAGTATGAACCTATGAACCTATGAACCTATGAACCTTTAACCCCAATGATTTCACATCAGCCCTTAAAAGTTGTAATTGGTCACCACTCAAGTTACTTAGACTAGAAGAAGCTGTTAGCTATTTTAACTCTACATTCTTAGATATTTTAAAACTTCACACCCTTCCTAGAAATATCAGAATTAAATCCAACTTTGCCCCTTGGCTAACCAAAGAAACCAGGGCTTTACTGAAAACCAGAGATAAAGTCTGGGACCAGTGGCACAGAACTAGGTCCTAAGCCTCAAAATAAGCATACTTCAAACTAAGATATAAGGCAAAGAGATTAGTTAAACAAGATAAGATTAACTACTACCACAACAGCCAAATTAAGCACCAAAACAACCCACAAAAGTTCTGGACAGCTATTAACAACATCCTTCTTCCAGGTAAAGCTAGTACCCCCTCCACAACCACCTCAAACTTCTCAGAAAACATAGCTACACAGTTCAATAAATGCTTTACCAAGTCCATCCAAGCCCTCTCTATCCTTCAAAACTCCTTCCCCAATACTGATCCACCTAACAATAACACCTTTACCTTTCAACTAGTCTCCACAGCCACCATAAAGAAAACTGCTTCTAACATTAAAACCCACAGCATTAACTGCAGGTAAACTTCCAGCTGAAGTTCTTAAAATTGCAGCTGAAGCAATAGCATACCCTGTAGCCATCCTCATTAAAATATCTATATCTGAAAGTCTTGTTCCAGAGATTTGGAAAACTTCTCACATTATTCTGCTACACAAAGAGGGTAAGTTCTGCTTCAGAAAGAGGGTGCATCTACGGAAGTGACCAATTGCAGCCCCATTGCAATTTTATCCCCTCTGTTTGAAATTCTAGAGAGATGAATACATACTCAAATTCTGAAATACTTTACATGCTCACAAATTTCTATCTAATACACAACATGGCTTTCATTCCTTTCTCCAACACTGTAAACCAACACAGAAATAATGATAAATTTGTATCTGCTATCTTTTAGGACCTTTCAAAATCCTTTGACCTAGTCTCAAATAGTAAACTAATTAATGTTCTATCTGATCTGAATATGTTAACCTTCTATTACCTCATTCAAAAGTTATCTATCTGGTCACCATCAGTCAGTCCAATGGCAAAATATCCTTTCCCCACTCCTTCATATGACCCTAGTAGTTCTCCAAGGATCCATCCTAGTACCCCTACTGTTCTCCCTATCCACAAACAAACTTCATACTTCTACACTAGATGCTTCCATGATTCAATAAGCAGATGATTCCATGCTATGGGCAGCTTCTTTCTTACTGGAACTTCACTCATGAACACAAGATTATTTTTCTTCTGTCAGAGCTTGGCTTAGTAATTCCCATCTAATTTTGAATCCCAACAAAACAAAACATCTTATTTTCCAACCGACCAGATCCATTGTACCAAAGCCATTATTTAATATTCTGTCCAGGAACAAGACCACTATTTCACCTGTAAATTACAACAGACTTCTAGGAGTAGAGAATGACAACAATTTGAGATTTGATATCCTCATCGCCCAGATCATAAAAAAAGTGCATAAAAACTTGGTTTTCTATATAGAAATAAACAGTTTCTTACAAAACACTCAGAATTCACCATTGCAGTACATACCTTATCTCAACACTCCTCTATGCCTCTCCAATACTTATTAACCTTAGAAAGAGAGACTTAGCTAAATTGGACTCCTGTTTCAACAAAATACCAAGGTGTGCCTCTGACTCTCCTTATAGATCACGTTACTGTAAGTCTCTAAAGCAACTAAACTGGCTGGAACTACCTCAGCTCTTACTCTTTAACCAACTTTCTCTAGCCCATAAAATTCTGAATCAGCCAGTAAAGAACCCTGTACTTCAAAATCTTTTACATTCCTACTCCAGCATTAGGGCCCTCAACTCCAGTAATAAATTGCTACTAGACGTAACTAAAGCTCATAATGCTTCAGGCGAATCACTCTTCTTCAATTTTATACCTAAAAAATGGAACACACTACCTAGCAACATTTCAACTACTATTTCCCCAGTACAGTTAAAAAAATTACTAAAATTCACAATGAAAACCTGGCTTTGTTCTTGTACACATCCTGGATAACCCAACCCATAATTTACTAACCTAACTATACTCTAATCTCAGGTACCATACTCATATTATCAGTAAAAAAAAAATGGTCCCCAGCCAAGTTAAACTGTTGTATTCTCTCATACTCTGTTGTGATTTCAGTGATTTAATGGATAAATATGTGTTTCTCTATTTATCTGCCTTACACATTTGATGTACCCACAAAAGTCTTGGGCACTCAAACTAAAGCTTGTTTGTTTAGGTATGTCCTGATTGTAACAAAGAATATGCATTCTTATTAGTCTGTCTTACACATGTGATGTATCGTGGTGCTGCGGTAGCATTGTCGCCTCACAGTAAGACGCTGTCCGGTTCGATTCTCAGCTAGAGCGTCTTCTGCATGGAGACATGCTTGAATGGGCGTACCTTCATTGAAGGTTGTGCATCAGGGCTGGTAACTCGGCATGTAAAAATCAACTACCAATCATTAGTGGACCGGAGTTCTGCTGTGGTGACCCCTAACCGGGAAAAGCCGAAAGACACAACAACAACAACACATGTGCTGTATCTGCAGTATTTATCAATGTACACTTAAAGTATGATGTTTAATTCAACTGCATTGTCACTTTATATCTAAGTGGAGTGTTTCTCCCTAGGCCTCCACTGAAAAAAGTACTTGTGTCCAGTTGGACCCTCCTGGTAAACAAATGTAAAAATAAATAAATAAATAAATATACTTTGGTTTCAATATGTGCATTCTAGACATATTCAACTGCCCATGCATTGTGGCAGTTAACATTCAGATATTACTGCAAGATATAGTCATTAAACATGTGTGTTACTGGGGTGACTAACAAGCAACCTATGTTGGTCATACTCCATCACTAACAGTGTGATATTCTTTGGATTCTGTTTTGCCATATCAGGTATGTGCAACATATAGGCATGTCATTCCACATGCTTTTGGCTGACAGTTGTCATGATGTCCCACTGTCATGATTTAGAATTATATCTTGGTTTGGCAATACTGGTGCCACGTGGGATAATATACAGGTATATCCTATGTGCAGCCATTCTTTGCTGACTGCATCAAACAGCAATGTACCATTAATCTGTACACAATGTTACAGATAAGACATTTATTCCCAGTACATTGTTTTTTGGTTGTAGCATTTCCACATCAATGACATAATGACATTGGTTTTCACCTTCCAGAAATATTTGACATATTAAATGACTGTACATGTGTGTGCACATAGTCAGATATATGCTGACACAGAAAGGTACCTTTGACATATAAGCATTCCATGATTTACTGCTGATGTGCTGTAATGAATCTCACAGGAGTTTCCTCTGCTTCATAATGAGCAGGGTGGTTGAGATATACCTTCATTTATTTAGTTGAGATTTGCATGACAATAAATCTGTATGTGCTTTTAATTTTCAGCTTGCTTACCTATGCATGTTGATGTGACATGACTGCACATTACTGTGTATGTGTTTCATACATGTACTGTTCTGTGGAAATCAGCAATCCATCAGCCCATTTGACATACATTTTCCATTTGGTTAACTACATGACTGTGTGGCTTCTACAGCACCCTGTGTGCTTTACACATGTATTTGCATTTGCATTGTGTCAACTTATTGTGTCCTGCTTTAACCTAATGTGGGCCCATGTTGTCTACCTCCCCACACCTTCATATTTCCCTATTATTCTTTGCAGGTACTGTATGGTTTGCCTTTGTTAAAACTACTGTTCATTGTCATTTATTAATTTGACACAGTGAACACTCGCCACATGTATGCCCATTGTACAATGCAGGACATGTACTCACTAATTTCTGGCCAATGCTTACAATACGTTGCCCAGTGTAGGTTTTTCCCCATCCATGTGCACAACCTGCTATATTCATTATACTGTACTGTTACATTTTTGAATATATTACATGTCATTGTTGTATGTATGTGTATTGACCTTGATTTCAGTACATTCCATTTATGCCACTGACATACATACATGCACATGCTTCTTTTCATCCAGTTTTCACCCCTACTAACCCACTAGGCATGACTCTGGTGGGACGGACAAGCCATTTTAGACAAGAAAGCCTATGCTTTAAGAAAGCATACCAGGTCATCAGCTGTATGCCCAAACATCTCTACTCATATTGTGACCTTCAGTGCTGGATTTAAGCACGGCAAAGAGTACTTGCCTTCCGGACCACCTTTTAGCTCAAGTTCCCCAACATATCTCAAGAAACCCTAAAGTATGTTCCAAGTGTGAATAGTGTTATTTGTCTGTATGGCGTACGCTTACCACCAGTAATCACTGTCCCTCCATCCCAACCACACTCACTCTATTTTATACACCTTTCAGCTATCTTTTTCCCTGTAATCCTCACCCCTCTTTTCTTTCACATTTTTTCTTGGCATCTAGCCAACCATTACAAAGTACAGTGGCTATACAATGCTTAAAGTGAACAGTTCTCTCTTAAATCACATCTCTGCCTGACACTGTACTCTTTGCTTTAGCTTACACTGATTATTTTCCATCTGTATTATCTTTACAGCCTTGCACACTGAACTAGCTCCTTGGTGTAAGACTACATTTAATTTACCTTACCTTGGGGATTGCTGATTGTTTTTCTTCACTCCTTTGTGAGCTGTTTTCTCTACCCACAAAAGGGGTAACTCAAAAGAGTTAACCAACTATCAGCCAATAGCAATACTCACACCCCTGTTTAAAATACTGCAGAGGTGTATATATATACAAATCTTGAATTACCTCAACACCCACAACCTTCTCACAAACGCTGAATATGACTTCAGGTCCTATCACAGCACTACAATAGCCCTCATGTCATTTGGTCATATAGTAAACAACCACTGAAATAATGGTAACTATGCCTCTGCTATCTTTCTTGACCTCTCTAAAGTATTTGATATGGTTAACCATATAGAACTCATTAAATCCCTCTCAGAACTGAATCTTAGCAAACCCACTGTTATTTGGTTTCAAATGTATTTAACTGGTAGACAGCAAGCGGTACAATGGAGGCAAGAACTCACTCATCTATTACCAGTCATGCTGGGTGTTCCTCAAGGCTCCATCCTTGGTTCTTTACTTTTCTCTGTCTTCACTAACAACCTCCATACCTCTACTGTACATGCTTCAGTCATCCAATATGCTGGTGACTCAACACTAATCTGTGCCTCTCCTTCTCTCCAAGAAGTGCAATTAAAAACACAGACCTATTTCCTTTCTGTAGAAGAATGGATTACCAACTCTCAACTAATACTAATCCCCAGCAAAACCAAACTTCTCATATTCCAGCCTACTAATCAGTCCACTGCCATACCCATGTTTTCTGTCACTTTTAACAATAAAACAACTCTCTCTCATATTACTCATTACTCACACCAAACTTTTAGGAGTTGAAATAGACTGCAACATGATATTTGACACTCACATTTCACTCACCATAAAGAAAGTACATAAAA